>NC_088928.1:32662500-32872500 GCF_038396675.1 Hydra vulgaris
TCTTGCAGCTTCCACATATTGTAGACCAATGAGAACTTAGGATCAGACTGAATCCAGGGTCCACATTGTCTTTAGTTGAATAAATCAATGAATCATTCTTCTCTAAATATAGACATTATTTGTCTTTATCGACACAAAAGAAACATATCCTTCTCCTATTTTCTGAATGAGATCTTGCTTTTTGCAGATTCAATTTGCACAAAAACGTTTTTATTTAGTTTTCTCTGTATAAGGTTATTTAAATTTTTTAAATCAATACTCTAACAAACTGTTTAATTTGAACAAATTATCAAACGAATGATGAAATATTGAGACTAATTTGTCTAATTATTGTGTTTATGCTATTAGTTTGATATTAGATCATTTGTAATTAGTCTCTAAATAAAATTAACTTCAATTTCACGCACAAACCACGTGATTTGCAAACAAGAGTAGAAATACCCTTAAAAAACGCCCCCTGCATCCCCCTGGTTAAGGGCAAGTAACTTTTGAAAAGAAACAAAACATTATCTTGAATCCCTTCATAAATTGTAATTAGGCTTTAAATTTTATTAAAACATATTTTGACGCTCAAAAGATACAGCCACATAAAGTTTAAGACCCCCTCATTATTTGAAGGTTTTAAATATTTAGAAAAATGGTCAAAAAATGAAAAAAGATGCGGTTTTTAATTCATTTTCAACAGTTTCTATTTCATGTCAACCTGCTCGAAGGAATAATGGCTATCCACTATTTCCTGAATATATATTATTAAATTTTTATAAACATTTGCAAACTTTTTTTCAACCTTTAATTTTGCTGCTTGTTCAGGGTCTCCAGTAAACATCACACTTTCATCAAAAGTGCTGGGACAAGCTCTAAAAAAAAAAGCTAAATATTTAGTTTTAGTATAGTAACAGTTGACTTCAGTAAAATATTGTGATAACGTATCAATTATCCTTTACAGCAAGAGAAAAAATTATTAAAGTATATACAGGATAAATTGGCCATACTGATAGCGACTGGACATTAAATAAATTTTATATTAGATAAAGTCAGTTAATGGTATAGTTTTATATATAAAAAATAATAATAATAACGATTTTTTATATTAATTTTGCCATTTTAAATTAAAAAATTAACACTTGTATCTAAGGATGCAATTTCCTAATATATTTTGTGTGCTTTAATTCCTTAGAAAAAGAAAAAACGAAGATGGAAAAAACGATTGCTACAACAACCCAAACCCTCAGTCGATGTAGCGGCACACCCTAATCTAAAAAGCCTCAGTAAAATGTGTTACTAGTGCGTCTCTCTCTCTCTCTGTGTATATATATATATATATATATATATATATATATATATATATATATATATATATATATATATACATATATAAATATATATACATATATATGTATATATATATATTTATATACACACACATATATATATACACACACATATATATACACATATATATATATACATATATATATATACACACACACATATATATATATATATATATATATATATATATATATATATATATATATATATATATATATATATATATATATATATATATATATATATATATATATATATATATATATATATATATATATTAAACTTGGTGACAGTCCATTTACAACAACAAAACTAATATATATGCCTCTATATATAAGTTCTATTACATTACTATCTATTACATTACTATCTATTAGGAGGAAAAAATCTATTTGCTTTACTTTTTATCTTTTTCTTTTTTTAACATTATAAACATTTTTCTAAAAATGTTTATAATGTTAAAAATGTTTTGAATTATGTTAAATGAAGTTATGAAGTTGAATTATGTTAAATGAAGAATGAAGTTAAAATTTCAAAAGTTATTGTTAATAAATTTTAGTTTGAACCTAAAATCAATCAGAATGATTTTAAACACAATTAGTTTTAAATTAAAATCAATTATAATATTAACTAAAATCAAAAACACAAAAAATTTTTTTGCTAAACATTAATTAATCAAAATACCTTGTACTATTGATGAAATCTAATATCTGTTCTTTTAACTTAAGATCAGATGTTGAGTTTCCTGTATAAAAAACTGCTTCTTTCCAGTATGGCATTGCCTTTATTACAGCACGTAGCACAACAGAATATGTAAAAAAAACATTCTTAAGCCAGTGAGGGCCTATGTAATAAAAATTTCTTGCATAACAAAATAGATTTTTATGAAGCAATTAAATAAATCTTTCCAAGTTTGAATGGTTAGAAGAAATTTAAATAACCATTTTATACAAACAAAATAAAACAATTTATCTATAGAATTTTGACTTGTTTAACAAAAACAAAACACTTTTAAGTTAAGATATTACCATTGCCATTGGTATGTGCTGCATCAAAACGTTTTTTAAACTCTTTTATATTTGGACCCCATATTTCATTTTCAAGGAGACTTTTTTTTTGCAATAAATATTTATAGCTTAAATGAATGCTGATGCTAGCATGTAAACCGGAAACAGTTCTATAAAAAACGCGCTTTTCAATGCAAGTCTTTGATAAAAACTTAGCTTTAAATTCTTCATAATTTCGTGGAGAGTTCTCTGGTAAAAAGCAGTTTTCTTTATAAATACTCATCCAAATTCGATTAGCATCTTTGCCCTGATAACCTGTGTAGCGTTCCGGATTAATGGTCAAGTCAATCCAGCTACTATTATCAACATCATCTACAAAAAAGTTACAAAAATATTAGAAACATATTTACAAACTTGTCTAATTAAAACAATATAAAAATTAAAAAATATAAATTTTACCCTCTAAATCTACACAGAAGCTAGTATCTGCGTCATAATTAGACCATCCTTTGAAATGTTCTTTTTGTTGGTCACTAACAACAATATTTTATATTATATTATAGAAAAACTTTTTCTTTAAAAATATTATGAAATAAAAAATGTTTAAACAGACTGCTGCATACTCTTGCGAGCTGAATACACGGAAGAGGACATTTATTATCTTTCTGAAAATTTTCCTAACCTACCTTAAGCGTATTAATACCCAAACCTTGGTTTAGCATTTCTCAAAACTCCGCATTTATAATATGGAATTTTTAGAAATTTTTTACAATTTTTTTTATTTTATTGTTTTTTAAGAATTGGAAAAAGTGTATTTATGACTTAATTGATAATGATGTACTAAAGAAAACATAAATTAACAATGGAATGCTTGAGATAAAATCAATTGATGGTAGAGTACTAGGATTTAGATCAATTGATGATGAAACAGCAAAGCCAGTTTTTTATAAAACAATTAATGATTTTATGGACCTGAAAACTGCCTTCTCTTCAATTTGTTAAAAATGACATAACATGAGAATGGCTAAAAATCCAGTTCATCAAACTTATTTCCAGATTATAAAAGATTTTAAAAAAAAATTGTATTACAGTGCAGAATGTGCTATTAATCTTGGTCAAGACTTCATTGAAACTTTCAGAAACAAAAGAAAACGGAGAAGCATTATCATTGTATAAAATCGTGTTATAAAAAAAATATCATGCCTATTATTGTTCAAAATTTAAAAAAGCAGATAAAAATCTTGGATAAAAACTTCTTTCGTTGAACAATTATAAAATTGATTTATATTTAAAGTACATAGCTAAAAAAAGTTAACAAGTTTCCCCCCTCTAACCTTCTAAATAAGCACATGATTTCAAATGGATAGGACCAACCATTCTCATAATCTTTACCAGAAAAAAAAACAATCTAATAACAATAAACAATCTAAAATATGATCAAGCTACAAAAATAACTATCATGATATATCTTAAATTTTTTCGATTTGGAAAAAAGTATTATTATCTTTACTTGTAAATCTTTTGTCACTATGCCATTTTCGAAAAAATGAAATGTGCTTTTTAATCATACCCCTAATGTATACATTTTTCACTAGTTTTTTGCTATAAATTTTTTTATTATAAATTTTTTTGCTATAATTGTTCCATTTAACCACAGATTTTAGGCTGATAATAAATCGGGGGCCACTACAGTTGAAATAACTACTCACTTATTTGAATAAATTGATACAAATTTTTTTCAACCATATAACTCCATGACACCTTGACAAACAGGAAAGCTGTATCAGGGTTACCACTATTAAAACTGAAGCTAAAAATAAGGACTTTAAGGAGAATTAAGGATCTATTTTCCCAATTTATAAGGAGATTTGGTCACAAACGCCAATTTTTTCAAGGAAAAAATAAGGAGAATTAAGGAGAAAATGATTACTTTAAAAACAGAATCGTTCTTTTTTCGATAAATATTAAATATAAATAGATAAACTATTATAAATATAATATACTATATAAATATATATATATATATATATATATATATATATATATATATATATATATATATATATATATATAAATATATATACATATATATATATATATATATATATATATATATATATATATATATATATATATATATATATATAACGTTATTAAGAAAGTTCATTTGTCTTTTTAACAAGCTTCTTTTTTCAACATAAAGCTTTTCAAGAGACTCTAGTTTTTCAAAAGCAGCTCTTTTAATGTATTAGATTTTGATGTCAGCTTTAATGTCATCCAATTACAAAGAGAATCATTAAATAATGACATTTCATTTAGTATTATATGAACTAAAAATTAGTAAAAGAAAAACAAGGACAGCCTAATTTCAAATTTCAAAACTTGACCTAAAATATATGTAACACCACTAGATTAAAAAATATTATACTTAAGTCTTTGATTTCCATGTACAAAGTGGCCAGCCACTTAGTACATGGAAATCAAAAAAATAAATCTAAAAAATGATTTTTAAACCAAAAAAATTAAAAATAATTGAACATGTTAATTAAAAAAAAGATTAGCCAAAAGTTAAGAATATATTTCTAATAATATATAAGACCAATTTAAAAAAAAAATACAGCAAAAAAAACTATTTTATTATTTTGTAGAACCACATTTCTCTTTTAATCATTGATTTACTCTCTTTGGCATTGAATTTACAAGACTTGATATATTGTTGATATCTGTTATCGTTGTTTTCTCCTTTAAATATATTGATTGAGGGAAGAAGGCATTATCAATATTCTAAAATTTCAATATATCTATCAAAATTAATTCAACCTTCAAATAATTAATAGCATACAACTCCTGTATAGTTCACGCATGCCCAAATGCCTACATGTGCTACTACTTTGCTTGGTTCGCTTTAATGTAAAATCAAATATGCAATATTTAACTTTTTTTTCAAATTGTTTTTTGACAATGAGATAGCCCTTGGTTTCAAAGAAAAATAGATTTGTAACGTGTTTTTTCATAGATTGTCAACCGTGACAATATTAGGAGTTTCATGCTGTATTTTTTTATAGCTCATTTTGTAACTTTTTTATTATTTGATTTATTTATGTTTTTATTGGTAATATTTCAAACAACAAAAACAAAAATTTATAGTTAATAAATGCTGATGAAAATAAAAGAAAATCATCAAATAAAGCACCAAGAACATTATAAAAGAAAATCATCAAATAAAGCACCAAGACTCAACTTTTAACCGACATTAAAAAAAATGAAAATTATAAAGTAGATGTTTTAAAATTATATTTAATTAGTAATATAAAGTAATATTTAAGGAAACAACATGTCAATTAAATAGTAAAGAGTTTACTTATTAATTGGTTCTAATAAAACATTGAAAAAATTAAACAGTTTTCAAAATAATATCAATATATATATTATATATATATATATTATATATATATATATATATATATATATATATATATATATATATATATATATATATATATATATATATATATATATATATATATATATATATATATATATATATATATATATATTAGGGTGCATCACAAAACAACAATTTAAAAAAATTGATTTTGTCTGACACGTAATTTTGTTCTATATATTAAAAATTATGACTTTCAAAAATTTTAGAATAAAAAATATTTTCAGAGATCCCCCAACACCCTTGAATATTTGACCGGTCCCTAATATTTCAAAAAATTAGGGACCGTTTTTCAAAAGTAGGTCATGTTGGTTCTAAAATTCAGCGAAATTTAAAAAAAAATTTCAAAATATATTCATAGTTTAAAAAAAAAAACATTTAATATTTCACTGCTATGAAAACTACCAAAAAATGCACCTTTTTCATTTTTCCTTTTAAAATGTTATATTTATTGCAGTAAAATCTAATGTAAATATTATTTTAATAAAATGATTACTTTTGAAATTTTTATAAAATTTCACTTAATTTGAGACCCAACATGACCTACTTTTGAAAAACTATTTTATCGAAATCATTAAGGACCGGTCAAATAATCAAGTGTGTTGGGGGACCTCTAAAAAAATTGAAAGTCAGTGTTTTTTTAATATATAGAACACAATTAGGTGTCAGACAAAATCAATTTTTTTAAATAGTTGTTTTGTGATGCACACTAATATATATATATATATATATATATATATATATATATATATATATATATTAGGAATAAAATATGGCTGATGATTGCCGAAGGGCATGAAACTTCCATCACATAGTTACATCACAAAGTTCCATCACATAGTTATATTTTTTCAAATAATCAAACTTTATATATATATATATATATATATATATATATATATATATATATTAGTGTGCATCACAATGTAAATTATGTTAGTGTATTTTACAAATAGAGTGCTCAATGTTCTTAAAGAACAGAACAATAATAAATTAGTAAAAAACACTTATCTAACTTTTATCTTCAACTTTAAGTTTCACCATTGCTGGATCAGGAAGAGACTCTTCCTGATGATCCAGCAAACTTAAAATAGAAGATAAAAGTTAGAAAAGTGTTTTTTACTAATTTATATATATATATATGTATATATATATATATATATATATATACATATTTTAAGTATTACACCTCCCCCAAGGCCAAGAAGGCCACTACATATGAGAAGGCCACTTTTGGTCATAACCCTCTCCCAACTCTATAACTTCGAAACACGAACCTTGACGAATAAGGCCGCTGCTTGGAAAAACAAGTTGAAATAAATCGTTTTTAAAAAAAACCACAAAAACGCAAATTTAATTGACCAGAATGTTTTAAAAACATTCTGAATGTTTTTAACAATATAAACAATGTTTTTAATTTTATTTTTTTTAATAAAATGTTTTTATTTTTAATTTTTTTAATAAAATGTTTTTATTTTTATTTTTTTTTACTGTAAATCATGCACGGAGTGTTGCTACATCGACTATCTTATAGCCTGACTCGCAAGGGAGTGCTGCTACATCGACTGACAAATAGCCTGACTCGCAAGGGAGTGCTGCTACATCGACTGACAAATAGCCTGACCCGCAAGGGAGTGCTGCTACATCTACTATCTTTTAGCCTGACCCGCAAGGGAGTGTTGCTACATTGACTGAGGGTTTGGTTGGGGCAGGCAGTCTCTCAATTAATAAAAAAAAATAATTCCGGTCTTGCATTTTAATTTTTACTTTTTGTCAACAAAATATGGAAAAAACTTTCGGACAACATCTACGGGTTGTGTGTATATATATATATATATATATATATATATATATATATATATATATATATATATATATATATATATATATATATATATATATATATATATATATATATATTTATATATATATATATATAATATATATATATATATATATATATATACATATATATATATATATATATATATATATATATATATATATATATATATATATATATATATATATATATATATATATATATATATATATATATATATATATATATATATATAGAACTCTAATATGTTGTCAGAAAGTTTTTTCTGTATTTTGTTGACAAAAAGTAAAAATTAAAATGCAAGACCGGAATTTTTTTTTTTACTAATTGATAGACTGCCTGCCCCAACCAAACCCTCAGTCGATGTAGCAGCACTCCCTTGCGGGTCAGGCTAAAAGATAGTAGATGTAGCAGCACTCCGTTGCAAGTCAGGCTATTTGTCAGTCGATATAGCAGCACTCCCTTGCGAGTCAGGCTACTTGTCAGTCGATGTAGCAGCACTCCCTTGCGAGTCAGGCTTTAAGATAGTCAACGTAGCAGCACTCTGCGCATGCTTTACAGCAAAAAAAATTAAAATAAAAACATTTTATTAAAAAAATTAAAAATAAAAGCATTTTATTAAAAAAAATAAAAATAAAAACATTGTTTATATTGTTAAAAACATTCAGAATGTTTTAAAAACATTCAGAATATTTTTAAAAACATTCTGGTCAATTAAATTTGTGTTTTTGTGGTTTTTTTAAAAAACGATTAATTTGTAATTAAATTAATGGTTTTGACTTTCGTCCAACACGCAAATGTTGGACGAAAGTCAAAAGTAATTAAAATTGACGTATGTGTTGGCATAAGAATCATTTTTATGTGTGTATATATATATATATATATATATATATATATATATATATATATATATATATATATATATATATATATATATATATATATATATATATATATATATATATATATATATATATATATATATATAGGTGTAGGATTTCAAATCATCAAAGAAGTAACTATTTGCTTCTCTAATGATAAGTATCTATATACTTTAATATTATCTATGTACTTTAATAAAATTTCCTTGAAGATAATGATAGAAAATAAGGAGAAATTAAAGAGAGCAGTTAAATTTGAACTTTTTTAAAGGTTATTTAAAGACTTTTAAGGAGTTTTTTTTTTTTAAGGATATTTAAGGTTTTTAAGGAAGAGTGGAAACCCTGTGTATATATATACACGTTGAGCATAGTACCACCAGGAATGTATTGGTTATAAAAGTTGATGTATATCATATCAAAAAAATTTGACTGAGATATGATTTTGATGATTAGAAAATTTGTTACAAAAATACCTTTCTGAGTATATTAAATAAGTTTAAAGAACATTCACATTATAAAATTAAAATGAATAAGATAGTCCACCCTACTGCCCCCTACCCTTTTTTTTCTCAACAAAATATACATAAGCAATCATTTTAAACAATAGAAGAACTGCTAAAAAATACCTTATAGTTTTATCGATATCACCAAGGGTTTTTTCTTTTCCTACGGAGCACTAAGGAAAATAAAACATATATATTTTTTAAATAATTAATAGGAAAAAAATAAATTCATTATATATAAATATCTTTCAAATTTCATTTAAAAATTTAAATGAAATTTGAAAGATATTTATATATAATGAATAAATTTTTTTCTTTACACCTAAAAGCTGAGGGGTCCACTACATTTATTAAGCTACTCATATTGTTGTTACAACCTTCCCTCAACCCTTCAAAATATAACTTTGACAATGTTCAAAGAAACATAATAATCGCAGCACCAGGGACATGGTGAGGATTGGAATCATTATATATAAGTAATATTTTACATTTATTTATATATTGTATATTTTATTTATATACTATACTTTGTATTGTACTATGTTTGAAGTTAAAAAAACAACTAAGTAATCTTTAATTTTTTGGATTGGGATCAAGTTATTATACTTTGACAAAAAAATTTCTTTTTAAAAACTTATGCTTGGATGATAGCTGAAAAAGTAATTTAAGAGATGTACGCAAAAATAAATCAATTTAAAATATGTATGCAACAATAAATTAATTTTAAAGATATTTGCACAAATAAATTAATTTAAAAGATATACGCAAAAATAAACTAATTTGAAAGATTTATGCAAAAACAAATCAATTTAAATGATGTACGCATGAACCAATTTAAAAGATACACGCAAGAATCAATCAATTTAAAAGATGTACACAAGAATAAATCAATCCAAAAAATGTACACAAGAATTAATCACTCTTAATTAGTTTTTATTAGTTATCACTTATCTCTTAACTTGGGCAAAACCTGAGATGTAATCAAGACAATAAAGACCAAGACCATGACTAAGACCAAGACATGATGACTCAATACCAAGACCAAGACTAAAATTTTGAAAATTTTTACAAGACGAAGCAAGACTTAGATTCTTAAAAGCTTAACACAACAAGACTCATGTTCACTCATGTATGTACACTAAACATCTATTAGGTGATCTATCATTTTATCATTTATACACTTTATAATAAAATGTAATTATGCATATATAATATAACTATGCTTTCGCAAATTTTTCAGTGCACTGTTTAAACTAAAAGGCTTCTTCTATTGTTAAAATTTACCAATAAAAAATGACACAAGATAATCACACTGTAAAACCCTTTTATTTTACTATAGTAGCCACTATTTACACAAGTTAAAAAAAAATTTAAAGTAAAGTTTACATATTCTATTTATGTACTTTATGTAAGAAGTAAAACAGATATCTACATACTACTTAATTTCATAACTTGAATAACACATTAAACCAATTATTATCAATTACTAATCCACCCATTGCGTTGACAGTTTTTTTAAGGATTAAGAAAGTGCAAGACATTAAAGGTGTCAAGACCAAGATTAAGACCAAGACAGTTAAATATGGGTCTCAAGAAGTTTCAAGCCCAAGACTTAAGTTTTGAGACCTACATCTCTGGACAAAACTAAAAAAAATAATAATAATTTTGAAAATATTAAAAAAAAAAAAAACTTAAAATATGCCAAAACATATTTAAAACTTAAAAATTTTAATATTGAAAATTTCTGAAATTATCAATAAAATTTTAACTATTTCATGAAAAAATAGAATAATAAAATTTGACTTAGACCCCTGTTCGGAAAGATTAGTAGGATATGAATAAATAATATAGAAACAAGTTAAGTAAATTGTAAGATCATTTGAGACATGCCTTAAAAATGTGCAGTAGGAAATTATTGATAGTACCAAGAAACATATCAAAGTTAACAAGTTTCAAAGTGATAAAGATTATACTTAAGGTGGTTAGCAGCTTCACAAAATAAAATTCAATATCTAACTAATAATATGGGTACTTGTGAAAAGCACTGGCTTTTTAGGATGCAGTATGCATTATCATAAAAAATCTAAATATCTAGTGATATTTATGCTGAATTATGCTCTAAGATAAGTCATATAGAAAATTTCAATAAGATTGATTATGATAAAATTTTATTCAAGAGCTGTATTTATTTTAACTTTTTTTTTAATTTATTTTTTATTCTCATAACTAATTATTATTTGATATATTTCCAGATTTTTTGATTGTTTTGTCACCACAAATATATCAGATCTGATTGTTTTTAATGTGACATTATCCAGATACGCCAAAGCTAGGCAATATTATCAATCAAAATCTAGTAATGCCTTTGACCCAGCACACTTATTCAAATTAATTCAAAATAACTGTCTTAATGAAAAGAGTGAAACAATTTACCTCACACTAAATGATCAGTTATTTAAAGGATACTGGAAGGATTTGATATGTTTATACAACATATACAAAAACAATATCAAAGTGACCAATTTGTCATACAAAGCCATTCATTTAGAGGCAGTTGATCACCAAAACATAGCCTATGTGTGATCACCAAAACATAGCCTATGTGTGATCACCAAAACATAGCCTATGTGTGATCACCAAAACATAGCCTGTGTGTGCAGTTGTGAATGAGAAGAATGTTGCTGCTCTTAAACTTATTGATCAAACTAAAAATTTTCTACAATAAAAGATTTTCTACTAAATAAATTCTACTATTAAAAGAAATAGAAACGGTTTTCTTATAAATTTTAACGTTATAACATTAGTAGGCATTATAACTATAGCTACATTATAGAGTAGTTAAACTGTTTTTATATGATAAAATAAATAATTTACTAACAAATTATTTATATCAACTACATTGTGTTCCTTTTTTTGTTTTTATTGAAGATTATGTAATGTTAATCATTACTATTTAAAGAAGTACCAACAAATTGTTTTGCATAACTATTTGCTGTTAGTTGAAACTTCAAACAAATAATTTAATAAATTTAACAACAAAAAATAAATATGTACAACAAGTCTTCTCAGAAGACGCCTGTTGTCACATGCTTTATATGACCATGCATGCAACATTTTTTTATGTTTCATCTGCTTTGTAGACATTAGAAGATATTAAAGTTTCAAACTTTTAAATAATTAATTTTCAAAGTAATTAAGCTTGAAAAAGTAACCTTGAAACTTTGATTTTTTCCTAAATTATTTGTAGTGAAACACTTTTAAATTAAATTAAAAAAAGATTTTATGCTTTTATTTTTTCTGATTTTTTTTATTTATTTTATTATTCATTAGAATTTTTACTCTTTTAGTTTAGTTTTTTATTATTATTATTTTTTTATTTTAGTTCTCTTTCCAGTTAATAGTTTGTTTATTTTTAACAGTTAGTGCACTTTTTAAATGCGCTAACCTTAAACATGCAAAGAACCATGGTCAAGTTATCAAAACAAAATACTATATGCATGGTCATATAAGATGTACAACCACGCACGTTTCCTGAGAAGGCTTAGTATAATTGAAACACTCTTCATAATCTTAAATACCCTTTATAACTGAAACGCACTTCATCAACTCAAAAACAATTTTATTCTTTTTAAACTATCAATCCTTTAATTGAAAATTACATGAAATTGGAGTCTCATGTAAAAATTACATGAAATTGGAGTCTTGAATATCAGGATGACATTTCAATAGTCCCTTATATGATATTTAAAAGTGGTTTATTGAATTTATGCGCTTGAATGTATTAAACTAAACCAAGCTCTGTCAATAATCTGATTCTGTGTACAGATGCAAACTAAAAATTGAAACAAAAACTGTTAAAGCTAGACACACTGAAAGTTTTCAAAGGTTGATACCATTATACCTAGTGCAAACAAAAGTGTTTATTGCAAGTACATTACTATTCATAAACCATTTTCAAGGTTAACAGATAGTGACATAATAATAGATTTTAACTAATTTTAAACACCTAGGAATATCTAATTTAGGACTGTTTTAAAAGGACAGCAATGGGATTATTTGAAGCCGGGATATTTATCCAGTGGGCCTTCAACAACAAAAAAAGAGCATTTCTAATAATTTCTGGGAATAAATTTTCTGGGAGTAAAAGGATATTTAATTTTTTGATTAGCGTGATTTTAGTATTTAGTAATTATTATTTCATAATTTATATTTGTTGATTTTAGTATCCTAGGTATTTAATTTTGTTCAAGATTTTATTTTTTTACTTTAACAGTTAAAATTTTCAAAATTACTATTATTATCGATAAATATATAAAAAAAGTCGGATAATAATTTGTAATAAATTTTTTATTACAAGTATTATTTTCTAATAAGTAATTTTTTTTTTTTTAATATTACTAAATAACTTTTATGTGGTTTTTAAATAAATTGAATTTTACATATTTATTGATTTTTTTACATATATAGACATAAAAAAATTGTCATTTCTGGTTTCTATCTATAAACAGTTTATTAAAGAAACTTATTTTTTGAATATTATGTACTTGTAACAATAATTTAAAACAAAAATCAGTTCTAAAACTAATGAGTACAGAAACTTAGTTTGTCTACATGAAAAAAAGGATCACTTATTAATAGATCTTTAACAGCAAAAAACTTTACAGTTTGTTCAAAAGCATCTTTAGATAAATTTTAAAATGATAGACCCTTCAGCAATACATCACATGTTATTTTTAAATTGACAAGATAGTACTAGTACAATAATTACTACAGTAATTAATTTAGTTTATTAAAGTAATTAACCCCAGTAAGTAATTAACCACAGTAGTATTGCTGTATGAACTTTTATATTTTTTAGTAGTTGTATTTAATCTACAAGGTTAATGTGTTTAATCTACAAATTAATATTTAATTTATAAGATTAGAGAAATTGAAGAAAAAAGAAAAGAACCTTTCAGTTCAAAAATATTTAACATAAAAATCAACTGACTGATCAGAATTACCAGATTCAGTCAACCAAGTAAAAAACAAATGCCACCTAGAAGTTACTTTTATCAATTTTTATATTATAAATTTAATATAAACTATAATCTTAAATTATTCTTTACATTTTTAGCTTTTTTATTTTTATAGTTTTTATTAGTTATAGAACCTTTTACAGCACAACAATGAAGAATGCACATTCTTTTCTATATTATGATGATTATTTCAATGTAAAAGATGCATAAAACAATATCCTAAAATAACATTTAATAACAATATCTTTAAAAAAAAATCAAAATACTTACTAGCTCTTCACTATTTGATGCATCATTTGGAAAATCCTTGAAACATGTACCCTATTTAAAAAATTATAAAAAAGTCAATTAAGTATAATATATAATAATAAAAACAACAAGCAACAACAAAAACAACAATAATAAAAACAATAATAAAGACAAAAAGATCATAACAAAAAAAATACTTCACTATTCTGACTATCTTTTCCGTATTTATTTTCTTTAGAACAAATCTAAAACAGAAAAATTTAATAAAAAATAAAAAAAATAACATATACTAAATACTTGTGATACTAGTTTAAATAAAAATACCATCATCATTATTAGATTTATAAAATCAAACACTTACATTATGAACGTCTTTTAATCCTGGAGGTAACTCCTCCTACATATAAAAGGCAAAACTTTCAAAATAAAATGAAATCCCATTGTCACAATCATATCATATTAAAATAGCCCATACCATTTTTTTATGTTTTTAAAATCAAAAAGCTATACTCTTATTGGAATCAAAATATGTAATACCAAATTTAAAATGTTTTTGTTTTAGTAATGATTTTGACATGATTGTGACATAATAAAATTGTCTCAACCCACTCTTCTTAAATATAAACATAAAAATTTTAATATGATAAACAATATAAATTTTGGTTTGACCAACATCAATTGTTGTATTTATACTTATGATAATAAAAATTTAATTTTCATAAAATATGCCAACTTATTATTAATTCATTTATAAATTATTTTTTATTATCTATTAACAACTTAAGAAAATGTATTACATCAGAACAAGTATCTACTTTGCAATTTTTGATTGCGCATTTTCCCCAATCTTGCCAAAATGGACAACCACGATGCAGATTTAACTGTGAAAAAGAATATTAAATTTCACCAGATAACTATTTTTGCATCACAACATGAGTTAGATAGCAACTTTGTGGAAATCCTCCTTTAGAAGAGAGTTATAATTCCACACAAAAAAATTAAAACTTTGATGTATCATAAAAATTAATTACACAAGCAGTTAAAATAACAAGAAAATTATACTTTTATATATCTAAAATAGTTGTGGCTAATGATATCAACAAGCTTTGAGTAAATATGGTTACTGTTAATTGCTTCTACATCTTCTATAGTGCAGCAACAATCTTCTAACTTTCCAGTAAGCTTAAAAAAATTGTTTAGCTATTATATTATTGTTGTTATTATTACTGTTATTATTGCTTTTACTAATACTATTATTACTATTATTATTATCATAATTATTATTATTATTATTATTATTATTATTATTATTATTATTATTATTATTATTATTATTATTATTATTATTAATGTTATTATATTATCGATTAATCAATATTCTTAAATAATGTCTAAATTTCATAAATAACTTCTTACATTTTGTACAAAACTCGATTCTGTTATAAAAAATGTACAAAAAAGATAAATAAACTGCAACAGCATATTGTGCTTTCACTTTTTTTATATAAAAAACCTTCTTTTTTTTTACTTTTAATTGTTTACTTTATTATTTACACAAAATTCCACAAAATTTAATCAGCTGAACATTTAAAACATTACTGTCATTTTTTTTTAGAGGATGTTGTGTAAATTTTTGTTAATAATAGCTATAATAGATTTTTTTTTCACACCTCATAACAAATTTTTTAAATTGCACTAATATTGAAAAACTCTTCACCTCTATCAAAATGAAGGGAAAAGTTAATTCTTTAATTAATTAAATATGTAAAAATTTGTAATTAAACTTTAATGAAAACTTCTGATCATTAATAAATTAACTAGGTTTGCAAATTTAAAATTACTCATTAAACTATACATAAATTAGTACTTAACAACTGTACTTGACAACAGACACATTCCATATTAAAAAAACAAGCAAATGATTCTATTAATTTGAAAAGTTACCTGACATAAACAACTATCTGCATCCTTGTACTTAGAATGATACCAGCTGTATTCAGTGGTTTCAATACCTGATTTAGATTTTTTTGCACCATGACAAGTAGTGAACAATATTATTTGAATAATAAACAACATGTAGATAATAATTTTCATTTTTATAACATTATATATAAAAACTAAAAAATATGATATTATTTATGACATTATTAATTTTTAACATGAAAACTTTAATATTGTAAAATTTAAGTATGAACAATAATTTTGAAATTTATTAACTGATAAAGTTTTAATGATAAAGAATTTATTAACACAATATTGGAAATTTTCATAATTAAAAATTTTGAAAAACCTATCCAGTAAATTATTTCTATAATATCAATTAAGAAACACATTGATAATATATATATATATATATATATATATATATATATATATATATATATATATATATATATATATATATATATATATATATATATTATATATATATATATATATACATATACATATATATATATATATATATATATATATATATATATATATATATATATATATATATATATATATATATATATATATATATATATATAAATATATATATATCCATTTCACTCATACTTATCTTTTTTAGATTTATGATTTGATAACCCATACTAGTACAAGTTAATAAACTTTTAAAATTAATAAAAATGTTATTTAATTCTAAGTTTCTTTAAGTTTTATTTTGAGATGTTTTTGTTGTTTGTTTGTTTTTTTACTTTTTCTCTAAATAATCATTTAAATAAAAAAACAATTAAACTTAAATTAAGGTTTAAAATATTCATTTTTTTCATTGGATCATCTGTATATTTGATAAAAATTTGACATTAATTTTTTTATTTGTTAAGTCAATTGTATTTTTACCTTTAGTTATAACATCATACACATCAGCTCTAACAACACAAAATAATTTTCACCATGGTTGTAATTGACTTTTTATCTTTAGTTTTTTTCAATTTCATCTTTGTTTTAAAAAATAAATCGCTTTTAATAATAAATGAAAACTTTAATTTAATATTTTTTCATTTATTCCAAATATGATTTGTTTTCTTCTACTTTCAATCTTTTAAAGTATCAACGAATTATGCTGAATCCGAATTTGTATCGGCACGACTTTATCTAACAAGTTTATGCAAACAAATTTCCCTTATATCGTTTTTTTAAACATAATTGCAAAGAGATCAATCAATTACTAGAAATACCATAATCCACATAAATTACAACTAAAATAAACTTCTTAAAAAGTTTTAATTAAAAAATATTTTGCGCTGCTATCGTAACTAGGCCCAGACTTAAATGACATAAACAACTTGGTATTGACTTGGTAACTTTACCAAGTTACCACTAACAATGACACTAACAACTAGGTATTTTAAAAAACAGATCTCCGTTAGGAAATTGTTACAAGAATGCAAAATATTAATATTTAGATGTTGATCGAGATGCATTGTCCGAATTTCGGAAAAAAGCTGGCTGAAGTACAGTCATGCTAAATAGCACGCTTCTGCGCATTTTTATAAGTTGATCTTGAAATGAACGTTGATTTGAAAATTAACGGTTTAATTTAACTATATGTACTATGTGGCGCTCAGCATTATCATTATAATAAAGTGCTTGATTAAGGAGGGGCTTTGGGGGATTTTGGGGGCTTAGGGGGCTATAACTCCGGGCCCCGCAATTTTAGGGGCCCCGAAATAGTTTTGAGGACCTTTTTTTTTCCTTTTAATTATTTTTTACGCTGAGGGACGCGAAAAAGGCCTCCAAAAATAAAATAGACCCGGGCCCCGAAAAGTCTTAATCCGCCACGGTTATAATATGACATATTATGACATTATAATATGACATATATGTTAATAGCATTATCATTATAATATGACATATAATATGACCAGAAGCGAAAAAGTCAGTTTTTTCATTGAAAAGATCGAAGTTAGTGTGTTAACCTCGGTCGTTTTGAAGACATATTTTGCCCACTGGTATGAAATTCTTGAAAACTTATTGCTTTTACCATGAAGAAATATTCAACAGAAAGATGCTGTAAAACCATTAGAAACATTTTGACATTTGGGCTATGAATAATATGAGCAAAGAAACATAGTTTGAAATATTTACACCTAACTTGAAAAATGTACAAACATCTATTTTAATATTAAGGGGAGCTTAGGCAGCCAGAATCAGAATTTGAATGAAAAAAACAGAAATTTAGGAGGGGCTATTGTCCCTCTGTCCCCCTATCCCTACGCCAGTGCTTGTTATACGATAAAGTATGAACAAAATTCATATATAAATATGTAGGAAATACATATGTATTCATGTACGTATGTATGTAATTATATATACAGTATCGGACAAAACGAGTGCAACCAAATAATGCTAATTTAGTTTCTTTATATAAAAGTGCTGCATTTTTTCAATTTAGAGAAATAATTATGTGACTGTTTAGAGACAAAGTTCTTCAAGTTTTATTCATCACAAAGTTCATTATTTGTACACGAAAATTAATAAATTAACCAAAAGTATTAAAAAAGTTGATTTCCTTCTGGACAAAACAAGTGCAACTCGACAAAATGTTGACCAAGCTGTATTTCGCTATCAATATTTCGTGGCGAATCCTTTGTTGTCGATCACAGCCTTGCATCTTCGAGGCATAGATTCGATCAGGTGATCAATGAAACTTTGTGGAATCGCTGCCCAGGCCATTTGGATTTGTTCAAACAGTTGATCCTTATTACAAACACCTTCACAATTAATTCTGCGATTGACGATCTCCCACAAGTTTTCGATAGAGTTGAGATCCAGAGATTGAGGCGGCCAATTCATCACCGATAAGTGGTTGTCTTGAAACCACTGCTTGACTACTTTTCCAGTGTGTTTCGGATCGTTGTTTTGCTGAAAAACCCATTTTATTGGCATATTCCATTCAGCATGAGGTAACATAACATCTTTCAGGATATTTTTATACATGAAACGGTCCATTATTCCATCGTTTCGATGTATTGGACCTACACCGTTAGCAGGAAAACACCCCCAGACCATTACATTGCCTCCACCATGCTCCACGGTCTTAGGGCAGTAACGTAAATCGAGGCGTTTTCCGGCCGGTCGACGTACACGGCAAATGCCATCGCGCTCCAAATGATGTTGAACTTCGATTTATCACTGAACAGGACAGTTCGCCATTTCTGCACATTCCAGTCAATATGAGATGTGGCAAACAGGATTCTTTTTTTCTGGTTTTTTAGTGAAATCAGCGGTTTCTTTGCAGGGCGTCGAGAAAACAATCCGGCTTCAGCAGCACGTCGTCTGATTGTTCGGTCCGATACAGGCAGCTCTAATTGTTTTTGTATCTCAACTGATGATATCCAGGGATCCTCCTTGACGGATCTGACGATCATAGAATCCTCTCTGGAACTGGTGGAACGCGGTCTTCCACCTTTGTTATCTACTGCCAACTTCTCCGTAGAACGATATTTGGAACATAATCTTGATACGGTCCATTTTTTCACGCGATATTTATCACAAATACTTTTTTGTGACATTCCAATTACGTAATCGCCAATAATTATCTTTCTCAGTTTTAAGTCAATACTGTCGGGAGCCATTTTTGCACTTGAAGTCATAAAAATAACAAAAATAAATAATCACGCTTCTCAAGGCTTACCGTGTTACATTTACCTTGTGATGATACAATAATGCTCTGTGGAACACAACGTCTTGGTTGGATGTGGACTGTATTGATGTAATGAAACACTTGTTGTATTTCACATCTTGTATTGATGTTCTTCGATAAAACACTTTGATAAAACTCACTTCGATAAACTGTCTTGATAATACTGACTGATTGACTTCCATATACTGACTGAATTACATGTCGATTTACATGTCTCTTATATAGTAAAATAAACCTGTGTGAACCTGTTCTGGAAGATTCTAGATGCTTCTTTTCGATGCTTCTGGATGCGTCTGGATGCTTCTGAATGTTTCGGGATACTTCTGGATGCTATTGGATGCTTCCAGATGCTTCTTCTGGAAGCTTCTGCATGCTTCTGGAAACTTCTGGATACTTCCTTTAATTATTAAAAAACTTCCGTGACGTTGACACGGACCAGACTTAAGAAAATGAAACAAACCAAAAAAGTTGCACTTGTTTTTTCCGCTGCAAAATGGCACTTTTCAACGAAATTCTGCCTGAGTGCTGTCACCTGTCAGCTGATTGCTAATGTCATGGCATGCTATGACTCCAGACTCCTGAACTGATTGCTGTGGTAGTATAGTTCGTTTCGTTTTTAAGACATGTAAAATTAGGAATACTTTTTAGCATTGTTCGATGTTGGTTGCAAATGTTTAGTCCAATTCTGTTTATGTATATAAATTCATACACACGTATACCTAGTAGTACCAATTGAAGTGCGAAATTTTAATTCAGTAAAAAAATTTAAGAGAACATGTTTTTAATGCAAGAACAAATGTAATATATACATATTATATGCATGTTATGTTTTAGTTAAAATGCTAAAGTACACATTAATAAAGAGAGTCCTCGAAATAACCCCCTTTTGCTCGTATGCACGCCTCCAGTCTTGGACGCCATTCCTCGATTGATTTACGCACGGTATCCATGGATAAAGCATCCCATTCTCTGAGAAGTGATCGCTTGAGGGCATCAACGGAAGTGTGAGGTTTGCAGCACACCTTCGCCTCCAGTTTAGACCAGATTGCATAATCCAATGGATTAAGATCTGGTGATGCTGACGGCCAGGCATCCGTAGAGATAAAATCGGGCACATTGGCTGTCAACCACCTCTGTGTTGTCTTCGCTTTGTGCGAAGAGGCACTGTCTTGTTGGAATGACCATTGTTCCCCATTGAACAACGAGTCATCTAGAATCTATTCAAACAATACAAATAAATGCGGGAACTATATAAAAAGCACATGCCTGTTAACATGACAAGTTTAAACAAACTTCGCACTTCAATTGGTACTACAGGGTACTATGTATTTGTGCGTATATAAATGTATTTATATATACGTATACATATATATAAATACATATACATACGCACACTGTATTAATATAGTGTACGTATATTATTGGTTTATAAAAATACAAAAAACCACTTTATGATTATTTCTATAACATGAATGAAAAGTATCATGAATTATTAAAATCACTCCTGTGAGTCATTAATAACAAATTCAAGCAGTTTCAAACAATTTATTCTGTGCCATTATTACCTTATTCATGTAATTCTAAATGCATATATTGCCTTGATATTAAAACAATAAATTAAATGGAATTACAATTGCAAGCGTCAAAAAAATCTTGATGGACAAGTTCTTTATTATTTCTGCGTGTTTTTGTTCACTGGTTATTTTTTTTTACAGTCACAGTAAAAAATAGCAAAAAACAATTCGCAAAGACCTAAATTATTAATACAGATTATTTTAACTAATAAATCTAAAATATATAGTCACAAATTTCTGCTCATTGTTACATTAAAAAGCAGTCATGAATGTTTTGCTTCTTCCGCGTTTTCTTATTAAGATAATGTAAAGTTTTTCTGGAATGCTTTATGATACGAATTTACTTTTCTTTAACAACTATGAGGAAAATTGCAAACTCGATTATTTTACCTAAAATATCTGCCGTTATTAAGGGGTAAAAATCATTATCAAATTGAATAAATGTAGTTTTTTCAGAGATTTTTAATAGAATCAATTTTATTTTCCAGTATAGAGAACCAATTTATAACATCGGTAGTACTTTTCCTTTGTAATAAATGTAATTTATTTTTATTGTTCAGTTTAATTTTGCTAACATGCTTAATCTCACTTTTTATAGGGAACTGTTAACTTACAACTTGTTTTAAAAGTTTGGTTTATAATCTTTTAGTTTTATAAAGGCAGAGGTGCATGATTCAATTATATTTTCAAAGTTCATTTTTAGGCAATACTTTGGTTTCTAAATAAGTTTCATTTTCCAAAAATTTTAGGGGCTTCTAAAAAGAATTATTAATATTATCGCGTAATATTAATATTATCGAATTAATAATATTATAATTGTTAATATTAAAATTATTAATATAAGCGAATTATTAATATTATCGCGTATAGATTTTCTCGTAGTTTTCTGTTATAAGTTGGTAAATCTATCAAAATATTAGGGTTTGATTTAATTTTTTTATAAATATCTAACTCTAACTTTAATTTTTTTTTTTATTTTATTTTATTTTTTTTTTTTTTGAGGGGGGGGGGGGGATTTGTTATTGATATACTGAAACTTTATTGTTTTAATTAAGTGCAATATTTCATTTTCAAAATTTTACAAGTCAGGGATAAAAGTTATGTTAAAATTGGTGGATAAGCACTTCCTGCCCATAAATAAGTTGCCTAAAATTTTTAACCAAAATAAAATTAAAGTTAGCTACCGTTGCACAAAAAATAAGGAAGTATTATAAAACGTCACAAGAATGTAAGTGTGTTGTTTCTTCTAAACAATATTTCGGCTTAACAACGGATGAATAGAAAAAGCGTTTTGCCGATTATAAGCAATCATTTAAAGATAATCCTGCAGCCAAGAGGTCTAAATTAAATTTATTTTGGCGTTCTCGTTCGTAGAGAGTTTAAATATTGGCTTCAAAGGAAGAATAGAAAAAGCGTTTTTTCGAATCATAAGTAATCAATAAAAAGTAATCGTGCCGCTAATCGGTTTAAATTAAATTTATTTTGGCGTTCTCGTTCGTCGAGAATTTAAAACGGTTGAATAAAAAAAAAACGCTTTGCCCATTATAAGCAATCATTTAAAGGTAACCCTGCAGCTAAACGGTCTAAATTAAATTTATTTTAGCGCTCTCACTTGTTTAGAATTTAAAAGCAACTTAACATATTTATTTTAAATATTATAATACTTTTTTTATTGATAATAATAATTATTTCTATAAATATACAAATTATTATTACTTGTTATGAAAATTCTATTTATTTCGCCATTTTTTTAAAAATAACAAAATTAAATTAATTTAAGCTGTTTAACTGTAAGATTAGAAACGGCTACAGCAAGATTACATCTTTAAAAATAAAAAGTATTCAAAAGATACCATGCTGTCAAAATACATATGGGAATTAAAAGATAAAAAAATTGACGGTTTTATATTTTTTTGTATAATTTAAAAAATGTATATTAGACCTGCAAACAAAGTATGAAATAATTACTCACGCGAATCAAGAATACTTATTAAATAAAAAAAAAATCGCAATTGAATTCTCAATTTTTTGTGAAATGCAGGCATGAAAATAAGTTTCTATTAAAAAACTAAATAAATAAATGAGCTAATAAAAGAATGAAAAAATTCACATTAAAAATATAATTAAAAAAATAACAACTTTTGGCAAGTTTAAAAACTACAGTTTAACATTTAAAATCACATAATAAAGTTCATCAGGTTCTTTTTAAAGCTCTATACTGATTTGTTTATTTGGGATCAAAATAAAAAAATCAGTATTGAACTTTAAAAATCAATAAAAATTTGTTAATTCAAAATTTCCCGGAAATTTTAACCTAGGAAATCGTCCTGAAATTTTACGGAAATTTTGAAAATTTTCAAAAAAAAAAGATTTTTTGAAAACGTTATTTTGTAATTAATGGGCATATATTTTTGTCTTATGTAGGCAGTTGTTATGATTAACTTTATGGCAAAATATTGTGAAGAGAGAGGTTATAAAAAATTTAGAAAGCCCATTTTGAAAAACACTTTTTTTGGTATTTTGTTGAGTTTTTTTATTGTAACTGAAGTAGCAACTATGATAAACCGTTTTCAAAATTTTCTTAAATTGTTTTATCTTTATACTTGCTATAATAATTTAGGCACATTGACGCTCAGTGCTGTAGCAAGCTTTGCTTAAGGCCAGTGCCGGTTTTAGCAATACCAGCGCCCTGGGCGAGATTTCTACGGCGCCCCTAGCTCAATTTAACCCCATTCAAAAAAAAGGCAAAGAGTAAAATAACCAATTAGTTTCGCCCCTTTATATTTGGCGCCCTGGGCCATCGCCCAACAAGGCCCTACCCTAACGCTGCCACTGCTTAAGGCTAAACATTATTTGCACCCCCATCGCTAAACAACCTTGCCACAACCTTGCTAGGGCTCTTTTTACTTTATAAATCAAAAAATTAAAAACTATTCTATGCTTTAAAATGGTTTAAATGTATACCGTATTTTTCAATCAATACTGCTAAGTAATTTGAGTCTGGATAGAACTTACTTGTGACCAAACAGGAAAGGATATAGCTAGTGCTCTTTTTGTTATACTTAATCAAATAGTTGCAGATGAATCTCGGGAAACTGAAACTTGTTTATGAAGCGACTCTTGTGTACCGCAGAATCGAAACAGTTTTATGACGATTGCTTTAAAAATTTTCATGCAAAATCATCCACAAATTACAACAATTATTTAGAAATTTTTTGAGCCAGGACATGGTATTATTTGAGAGATAAATAGTTTACATAATATTATTATTAAAAGAAATATGGAAGTAGCTGAAGTTTACCGTCTAATTGGCCATGTCAGAATTCTAAAATTGGTTGGAAGAACACATCCAAGGGAAAGAAAAATGTAAATATTTGAAAAGTTATCTAGGTTACATTCTTCAAGAGCAATAGCAGCACTTGAGGGTTGATTATCTGGTTGACACCTAAGCCGCATTTTTTGCCACAATTACTTCTTCATCAAGGAGTTGGGGAGATCACTTTCATTGTGTATAGCTTTTTGAATCATTTCAGATTATTCCATTGAGGTTTTCTTGCAGATAATAGAAGATACAAAACTTAACAATAACTTAATTATATCTAATTATTTAAATTTATATTTCAATTCAACTAATATATGATCTATAAATGGAACGACGAGAGACCTTTTAAAATACTCTTCTAACGTTTTAAAGGGCGGATAAGATAACGTTTCGCTCGATAAGATTGTTGGCTTGTGTATACTCTTGGCGTAAGTGGCTTTACATTATTTTGTAAACTCTTTCATTATATCTAACACATTTATTTATTTCAGGTATTTTGTAAGAATCACTAATAACCAAATTCAGTTTGTGACACGCGCAATGGGTGTATGCTCATAAGCTTGGTTGAATGCTCATAAAATGGGCTTGTACGCCTGATAACAAACCTGCCATAGATGCTGCATTATCGTATTCTTGGCATATCATATTTTCAATATTTAAATTAAGGTCATGTAAAGTTTGTTTAATTTTAGTAAAAATAACTTTGGCTCCAACTTTACAAATACCAGAAACTCCTCGCGTATCCCATGGTTCTTATAAACAAATCTTAGTACAAGGGATAGTTTCTCTGTGTGGTGAGAATTAATTGAATCTGCAAGGACAAAAAAATATTTGGCTTCTTTTATTTCTTTTATCATAGAAGTTCTATTATAGAAGCTTGTACTGAGATAATCTTATTTTTAACCTTTGCTAAAATATAACGATAATTTTTTCATTTTTGGGCATAACAAATACTGCTGCAATTCACTATAAGAACTTCCCATTAAATTAAGCAATGAAAGAAAGTTTCCAACATTTCTAAGTTTATCTACATTTTCAAGCGTACCACGGAGAGGTATACATTGCTTCCACAATATATAACTGAAGTTTATTATACATTTCAAAATTCGCGTATTGCATTTGATTCATTCAGCAAGTTATTTACTTAGTTGCCTCTCAACTCTAAAAGAAAAATATTCAAGTGCTGATTGAACAGTAAAGTATTCGTCCGAACAACCTTTGTGATAAACTCTATATTTGTGATAGTAATCTTATTTCTCTTTAAGCTTATTCCAATTATTAAAGGGTTTGTTTACAAAAGACTCTTTATTATCTCTTTCTTTTAAAAACAAAGCACATCTTGACCGCAAAACAAGCCTTGCTGTACATCAGAATTAGACACTAGATAATCGGTTTCGTATAAGTCGATACAAAGAAGAATGGTCTTGTATCGCATGGTATCGCTTATATACTAATGTCGATACTATCATTATCGGTTCGATACCACTCGATACCGAGAAGGATGGTCTCGTATCGTGTGGTATCGCTCATACGCCAATATCAATACTATTAGTATCGCTTCGATATCAATACATATCGCCAATATCAATACATATCGCCAATATCAATACTATTAGTATCCTTTCGATACCAAATGATACCGATAATAAAAAGAATCGTATAGTATTGCATGGTCTCGAATTGAGACTCTCAATAAGACAAAGAAAAAAAAATTAAAATGTGACATATTGAATTTTTTATTAACTAAATACAAGTACAATTGCTTTTTAGAGATTTAGTTACAATATTAAAATACTTTGGCTATCGTCCATTCGTTGTTTTTTTCCTTTTCTGTACATTCGTTGATATTTTAAGATTTTCTTCTATTAATATTGGTAAGATAAGTCTGATTCATGTCCTATATCACTTTCACTTTCATTTGCTTGTTCGATGAACCATTTTTTGATGTAATTTTCAAAAGCGGAATAGTTCTGCATTTTAAATACAAGTTTATCTGCCTTGTCACTATCGAGATTATATCTCTATCTTGTCACTATCGAGATTATATTGCATATTCGATGTAGATGTGACCGCAGTGGTTAGACATAGGCGCTGGAAGTGTTTAAAGACTGGGGGGGGGGGCAGAAATGGGTGGGGCTTGGGGAGGGATACCCCTCCCTGAATGGGGTGTTTGGGGGGCGTTATCCCACTGAAATTTTTTTGGGCATAATTAACCCTGCTAAATGCAGATTTGCAATCCTTTTTAAATAATTATATTTAAATATTTGGTACAAAACAAAATCTCCCAACAACAATTACAGTTACTGTAAAAAATGCCCAAATACGGATGTACATCACGGGTTTTAGCCACAAACTCCTTCATGAGTGCTGTAATTTCAACCTTGTCTAGGTAATCTTTGTTTTTGTGCATTAAAGCGAGGTGAGTGAGGCGACTTTGTGACATTGTTGACCGCAGCCAAGTATTAAGCCGTCTCAATGCACTTAAGGATCTTTCAGAACCAGCAACGAATATTGGAACAGATAAACACAACACAACTACCAGTTCCGCCATGTTAAATAACCTGCGGGTACTTGGTTCAAGGTCTGACATCCATGTGTCGCTTTCGTTTAACCACTCTTTCACAGAGGGTACATCTTGTACCCGTTCTAGTACAAGCTGCCATAGGTTTGCATCATGATTTTCTCCTCCTCTCAATGCCAGACCCTGTCGTCCTAAATATTTAATGCTTGAAAATATTACTCTCAAAACAGTTTGAGCGATGGCCTGAGATGATGACACTTGTTCACTCAAAATAGCAGATATAGGAGTCTGTTTGGAATACAGTATTTTCTCTGTGGCTTGTTTGTGGGCGGATGACTTTTCATGAATTGAAAATTTTTCGGTTCCTTTTTTCCTGTTGGAAAAGCCAGAATCAACAAAAACATTAGCTTGTCGATTGCTTAAAGTTACGAGTTTCTTATTCACAGCTTCCAAGCAGTTGAAACACCAAACAGAATCTGTCTCAGGAACATAGTGTAACCATGGCCATTTTGCAAACCAAATACTCTTGCAGGACTTTTCATACTAATCTGATGTAAATTTCTTAGTTGGGAATTTGTACGTAGAAGGGAGTTGAAAGGGATAAAGGACCAGGGCAGTACCTATTACTGCCGGTACAGCAGGTTGGCTTGACTTAAACTTAGCAGAGAAAGTGGATGTGGTAGACACAGATGGCTGTGTTGATGGATCAGAGTCATTCTGTGAGGATGTAGCGGTTTCATAAGCACAACCACCAGTTTCAGTTTGACCCGTGTCTGACCTAAAGGATTTGGATATGGGTATTACATACATTTCGCCTTTTAGTATTTGTTAAAAAAAAATATTTTCAGTAGTCTTTCGATTATGGAATGCTGTCGTAAAATGATCACACTGCGTATGCTAGCTAACCTAAGCAACTACTTAATACAATTGTCTGTTCCTTAATTTAAATTTAACATATTAAATGCTTACTAACCTCGCTCTTGAAAAGAAGACGTTTAAGTCTTTAAACGGGGCTCCTTTGCTTCAGACATTAATTGATTTGTTAAAGAATTGATCAATTAAACATTAAAAAAAATTTTGCTTTTTTAAATTTTATTTCATTTTCACGGAGTCTGTACTCTATACTCTGTACAATGAAATTTATATTCTATTGAAAAATTCTTAATTTAGTTCTCTTTTTTGTCATGGATAATGACTTTGAAACAATAGACTTTCAAAAGTTGCGTTTTGACGTTTTCAAAACTGAAAATATTTTTTTTGCGACTGATTTATATAAGGGCGATATTTTCTTTTATAACAGAAAAGTATTCGACTCTACATATTTTGTTATTAAAACTTTTAAAGCTGAACTCCAAACTAACATAGGAAAGTTCACGGTAATACACATCAACATCAGGAACTTAAATACAAATATCGATAAGCTAGAATACTTTCTATCGAATGCAAAAGTTCTTTCAAAAAAAAAGAACTTTTGCATTTTTTTGAATCCAAAAGTTTTTTTTCTTCGGAGTGCATAAAATTATTGCTGTTTTGAATTGCGGATAGTGACGTTTTGGATGGGAGGGCATAAGGTATCCTCTGCCCCTGGTGCAGAAATGTTGGGTGGGCAGTTGCCTATCCTGCACCCTATGTTCCAGCGTCTATTTGGTTAGAGCGCTTGCTTTAGAAGCAAGAGATCCAGGTTCGAAACGAGCTCTAGACATATTTTCACGTCACGATAAGGATGGAGGTGTGAACGTTTTGGTTAAATGCACTTCCATGGTGCTCTGTGACAAGACCTTTAGGTGTTCTTAGGGCACCTATATAGAAAAAAAAAAAACCCTTTACGATCAGTGATGACAAGACCAGAAGCAGATAATGCTCTTTCAAATGATGCAGAGGACAGGAGGTTTAGCTGCATGCGGTTTCCACCATGCTAAGGTGTCAGTTTTGCCTGCAATTTTGGATATTATTGTTTTTGGTATTTTTCCATTTCTAGTTTAATATGAGGGTTTTCGTGTATATGATGTGAATTAGTATTTTCCTTATACTTTGCAATAATAGTATTATATTCATTTTCCTCCCAACTTTGTGCATTATCAGCATCGGAATTGTTACTAGCGTTGTAATTATTAAAGCTTGAGACAGGTAATGAAGAATTCTCAAAGTATTTTTTGGTTGTGGGATGGTTTTCAACCAGTTTTGAATATCTTCATTGTCAACATCAAGAAGATGTCCACGAAAAAATGCATGAAGGCTATGTCTTAGTGCAAATGCGGGTAGTTTACGGCCTTTGTCTGGGAATCTCTTATTTAGTTCTGATAATAAGTCCTCCAAGAATTTTTTTACTAATTTGTTATTTCCATGAGTAAGATAATTATTTTTTTCTTTCTCGATGAAGTTGATGAGTCCTGTTACTTTCCACATTGACATATCAATTCGGACCTCTGTGTCAGAAGATAAAAAACTGATAATTCTTTAACAGATTTTAGCACTGGAACAATAGCTTCAAAGAGAAGGAACTATTCATCTGTAGGTATGGTTTTCTTCCAATTATCACCTTTTGTATAGCGTAAGTATATGAGTGAAACCTTCAGTCGAAACATGGTGTGCAGCATATAGTAATGACTGTTCCAAATCGTGGTTGCTGTGGAGGGTAATTTGAGGTAACTCACATCTGGAACAAGCATTCATAACAAAGCACTGAAGGTTGTTGATTTATGAAACCTGGTAGTGAGTGAGCTGGCTTTAAGAAAAGTATCTTTCAGTTCTAGGGTACCCTCAACTGTTCTTTGCAGTGCAGTGTTAAGTTTGTGATCACTGCATGTAACAGAGCCTTCTTCTTTAGTTATTAAAGATATACTGTTTAGAGCACGTGCTATGATTGATGCCTGATCAATAACACACAGTTTATTGGGTATTTTTTTAATGATTCAGGATATAAGAGTGTGTTATCAAGTGCTTTTGCAATGTTGATACCAGAGGGTCGCTCTTTGAATAGGCACACTTCTAATATAAATTTCCTTAGGGTAAAGTATGGCGAGATATAATGTAGTGTCACGGAAATGTATGAATTATTTACCCTTGACGTGCAGTGGTCGGTGTTTATGGCAATCTGATTAAGATCTATGAGCTCTTTTTCCATAACTTCATGCATTACTCCCTTTAGTGTATGGTAAAGCTAAAGGAGTTTATTTTTTGAGAAAGTCGCTGAATGTTTTATTGTGGCATTTGATAATATTTTGTTCATTGACCTCTTAAAATTTTTCAGAATCATCAAAACTGAACGGCAAGAACTCAGTAGCAATCAAAGTAATGATGTCATGATCAACTACAAATTGACGCCAGTCTTAAAGCGGCCACTTTTTTTTTAACCGCCTTTATTACGATTAGTGATTCTTCCCGGGAATTTGTTCCCGGGAAATTCCCGGGAAAAATTTTATTCCAATTTCCCGGAATCCCGGGAAATTTTTTTCGGGATCCCGGGATTTTTGTACACACATTTTTTAACTTTCCCGCCAAAGTCAGAATTTTTTGTTTTCCGGATCATAAGAAATATTGCTTATTTATATTGTTTACATATTGAAATTTATCGCAGCGCATTGGGAATTTTTAAAAAAATGTCCTTAAATCTTAAAACTTCGAAGGTTTGGAGTTATTTTGATCTTAAAAAAGCAGACGAGGCACAATGCAAACATTGTCCAAAAATATTACTATGCAAAGGTGGTTCCACTGTTGGATTGAAGAGGCATTTGGAAAAAATCCATAATATTATTTTAAATAAAGAAGAAGAACCATCAACTAAAAAACGTTGTGTTCAATTAACAATTGATTCCATGACAAAAAAAGTTTCATTGGGAGAACGATTGGCTCGTTTTGCTGCGATTGATGGTTTTTCTATTAATGCAATAACTAAATCGGATCAAATTCGTGAGTTGCTTCGTGATAAAGGCTTCACTCTTCCTAAATCGAAAACAGATGTCATGAATCTTATATATATATATTATTTGGAAATAGTCGAAGAAAATAAAAAAAAGATACTCGAAATAAAAGAAAAAAATGCAAGTTTAGTATAGATTTGGATGAATATTCAAAACATGGCAGAAGATTTATGAATATAAATCTTCACTTTAATGAAGGCTTTATTAATCTTGGATTAGAGCGAATGTTAGGATCGCACAATTCAAATGATTGCCTAGAACTACTCATCAAAAAATTAAACATGTTTAATGTAAGTCTTACAAATGATGTAGTTTGCATAACAACTGATGGTGCTTCTGTTATGGAAAAATTAGGATATACTTCGCCTTCTGAATATCAACTTTGTTTTGCACACGCAATACATTTAGCCGTTGTTGATGTAATATATAAAAAAAAGGTAAAAATAATAATCAAAGTACGAATGACAAAGATATTGAAGATGATGTCTCTGATGATGACGATGATTATGATGAGGAGGAGGATCAGCAAAATGAAATTAGTGACCAAGTTCCTGATCTTGTTCCTGACCTTCATAAAGTTCTTGTTAAAGTTAGAAAAATAGTTGTAACTTTTAAAAGATCTCCTTTAAAAATGGATTCTTTAAAGCGTTATTCTAAAAATGAATTTGGACAAAAGCTAGTGCTAATTTTGGATTCAAAAACTCGTTGGAATTCAATGTTTATTAAAGATTTCAAAAGTTTATTAAAGATTTCAAATTCAAAGATTTATTAAAGTTAAAAAAGCAGTTTTTAAATCTCTCGTGGATTTCAGTTTAGAAAACCTAATGTTGTCTGATGATGAACTTACAGTAATTGAAAATTTAGCAAAAAGTCTGGAACTTATTGTCTTAGGTTCTGAAATAATTTGCAGAAGGGAAGCAACTTTATTAACAGCTGATGACACATTAACATTTATGGTTAAAGAACTTGATGTTCAAGATTGCTACCTAGCAAAAGATCTTAAAAATGCTTTAATTGAAAGAATATGTCAAAGAAGAAAAAAAGATCTTGTTGGTTTACTAAAATTTTTAGATAATCCACAATCTTCAAAAAGTGATATGGATGATGACTTATTTAGCATGCCATCTAAAGCAGTTATGATAAATTTAGCGATTGAAATAGCTGGTCGACTTTTTCCCATAATTGAAAATATAGCAAAAGAAAAAGATAGCGATAGAAAACTTAACAATAGTATTATTGATATAAATCAGTTATCTGAATCTATGGCTGCCAGATTAGAAAAATTTGTAAAAAAAAAAGATGTTTTTGAAGTCAAGTGCAATAAATCAATTATGCGTCAAGAATTCAATCTGTTTGAAGCTACTAATAAAAGATCGCATAACTTAGATATGCTTTATAATGCGCTTTTAACTATTCGTCCTTCTAGTGTAGAGGCTGAAAGGGTGTTTAGTTCAACTGGATTTTTTTTTACCAACTATAGAACTAGATTGATCGACATTCATCTCGATGCACTGGTTTTTCTCAGAAGTCACTTTAAAGTTGTAAACAGTTACAAAAAATAAATAGAAAAATAGAAAAGTGTATTTAGTTATTTATATTTGCTCTGATGAAGATTTTCCCGGGAATGGAAAAAGTCCGGGAAATCGCAATCCCTAATTACGACCTGCCACGATTACGTTTAGTTCTTCATCTACTTGTAATCTCCGCTCGTCTTTTTTTTTGAAGTTCGATGAATAACTTTTTATGTTGTTCTTGAATATGCTTTCGCAAGCCAGTAGTATTTGCTTACTTTGTTGAAAGCTTATTTCCACAAATTTTACACATAACAGATTCTCCTGAAAATGTATAATACAGTTTAATAACATATAAAAAGGTTTTATTTTTTTATTACAATTTTATTTTATTTTTATTAAAAGCATCATAGAGCCGGGATGCTTTGAACTCACTTATGGTCTGGGGCAAAATTAAATTTTGGGGTCATTTACTGTAAATTTTACATCTAAAAAATGTCAAAGGAGTTAAATAATTTTAGAAATTTCATTCCCAAAAAAAGAGTCTTTTATAAACGTGAATTTAAGTTTTTCTTTTTTTTAATTAGTTACTAAGTATCTTATATGAAACAAAGGAGATTCAGAGTGGGCAGGCATACAATCTGGCGGTCAATTTAGCACTGTGCTTTGCGTGTTCTTCCTAAAAATCAGATGATTTGTAAATTATTTGCTCTACCAATTAAATACAATTTTTTTAAATCTTAATAGTTAATAAACGATAATAGTTATAACGTAAAAACGTAAAAAAAAACTGCGTTTTTGATTTAAAAAAATTAAAAAAAGTTAAATTCCTTCTGAAAGACTTAAACCTAGAGCTCCGGGCTTTTCTGCCATAACTTTAGCCGCTTAGTCACGCAAACTTCTACGTTAAGAAGTTAAGTTATTTTAAATAATAATAATTCTGCCGTTAACTTATCTCTGGATTAATTCCCGGCATTGCACAGTGGGCCAGGTGGTGGACAAAACCTAAAAAATAAATATTTATTATATTCAAAACCATATAATCAAACATATTTGTAATACTCTAATTCAAAGTTTTGAAAATTGTTTTGAGTATAATAGTATCTTTTAAAGCCACAAAAATTAGTTGTGGTTTCATGTATAATGAAAAACTTTTTTTTTTTAAAATGCGTGAAATTTTTATTTATTTTAAACATAGCTATAATAAACAGTAACTTTTAAAATTTTATAAGCTTACGGAATTAGTTTATATATTTAAAATATTTAACAATAAAACTTTTCGAAAAAAAATCTCAAGTAAAGATCAGTCTCTATAATACACTTATAATCTGGCTTTACAATAACGAGGTGAATTTTTAACATTTATTACTTTTATTTTGTACAAAAAGTGTCACATAATTTAGGGAACCTACGAGAACCTATATTAAATACTTGAACTAGTAAATCTAATATGTATACAACCAATTTGAACTAAATACATTGCCCCTAACATCCCCTTTTGGGTTTCTTTAACATTTTAAAACAAATACTAGTAACTTATGTTATTTGCTTGAAATCAATTTTTATTTCTTGTGAACAAAAATACATGTTATTTTGTTTGTTATTTAATTCAATACAAATTGCACTGTTTACTTAACAATTTTTTTGTTTTTGTTTAGTAATAAAATAAAAATTGGTGACATTTACGGACTTTTACAACAAAATAAACCATTTTATACATTGAAACTAACTGTTCTAGTTTCTGCATATATTAAGCTAGAGGATTCTGAGTGAAAAACTTTATAAGATTATAATGTAAAAAGTTAATAGCTGCAAACAATGATAATACTCATTTTGAGAGAAGTAATGAAAATTGGCTAGCTCAAGATTATCAATACACCAACGGTACATTAAATGCTACATCATCAGTTAATGAAGTTGGGAAACCATGAGGCTCTTTTGAAAAGCATGTAACAAAACAAAAAGAATAAGCCTAAGAATGTTAGTAATATTTTATTTAGCCATAAATTACTTCATGCAATAAAATTAAAACTATGAAGCGAGTTTAAGTGCGAAACTGGCACAAAAATTTCTGAAATTTGAAATAAAAACCCCATTAAACCTGCCTAGATATATTCACGTGATGAAACTTTATCATTAACTATTAATGGTGATATATCAAAATGAACATACCAGCTAAGAAATGGTGCTGAAAAACACACTCTTGAAAAGCTATGTGATATACAAACTACTTTGCTAATCACAATGCTAAGGAATTAACTAAATTAACGTTTATATGCAAAGCTACTTTTGATAGTGCTACAAGATATAGTGTTTACAAACAGGTAAGTCAAAATGAAAATAGTGACGTATGAAGAGTGCCTGTTGATTATTTGTATAGTACCTTTAGAACTCAGTAAACTTTATAATACCCAGTAGGCACGCAACGTTTTATTCACGTTTCAGTCACGTGTATTTTAGGTAACTTCGTCCAGGTTACTATTTTACGAGAAAGTTACGTGAAAGTTACGTGCCAAAATATTGATTCTAACGGAACTTTTTTTATTCTTAATAAAAACCTGTGATAAGAAATATGAAATAATATTTTTTATTATATTATTTATTTTTTTATAGTATAGTTTTTGTATTCATTATATTAGTGATAATTATTTTACTGTTATGATGATATAATTAATTTTTATTGTAGTTTAATCATAATTAAAAAAAAAATTGGTCTATATAATATCTTATAACGCAATGCATTTAAAACAGAACTAAATAGTCCAATATATTTTAAGTTGTAATATCTAATATCCAAATTACATCAAATTAAGTTAAATAAATTAGTACCAAGCGTCCCTATTTGCCACACAAATAAGATTAAACTCAAATACAAGGTATGCTTTTTTTCTACTTTATGATATAATATTTTAGACTGGCCTATTTGTCCATTTTGCTTACTTAATTTAGTACAAAATAAGTTATGTTATAACGAATTTAATATCAAATTAAGTAAGCTACATGGATTCTTGAGCAATAATAATGTCTGTAGAACTTCTGCATACATTATTGCTCATGAGTCGATTAGATAAAAACCAAAAATAGATTTTTTTCTATTATTTGGTTTTTATCTACAAGGTTAAAGAATTTATCCAAGATAATATCAATAAACAAATGTGTTATGTTATTTATTATTGATATATGTATATATTATTATTATTACATACTTTATCATTTTGTAATAAATGACACCTTGATCTTGTGCTTTACTTGTTAAAAAAGGTTAATACTTATTTATTTCATTTTTTTATATTATTTAAATATTATATGATTAATATATATATTTGAATTGTTTTTATGAAATTATTATTGTATATATTATATGACTTTTATTACTATTGTTATTATGTACAATATAAAACAGATTATTAATGCGGATTTGTTCAACGTTTTCCCCACAAAAAGATGATTATGATGCTATTGTATTTGAAACTGCATTATACTTATCTTTCAATGTTGACGACCTTCCAATATGTAAAGCAAGTTTCTCTCAAGTATAGCATTGCTTTTTTAAAAATTGTTTCATGATTTAGATCAAAGAAATAGCAACACCAGAAAATCATGTTGCCAAAACAGTTGGCGACTCACCATGTAAGACTTGTGTTAAAAATATGTGATTTAAGATAATTATTTAATAATCATATTATTATTTAAGTTTTTATTTGTTTCTTTTTAGTTAAATTTGGTGTCGCTAGCTATTATTGGAGAAAATATCGACTTATTTATTAGATAAAGTTTGATGCATGCTCTTACCCAGTTTCTTTCTTCACGTTTCAATCATGTATATTTTAGGTGACCTCGTCCAGGTTACAATTTTACTTGATTGAAGCATGAAAGTTACGTTGCCAAAATATTGTGTATTTTGGAGCTTTTTTTATTCTCAATAAAAACCTATGATTAGAAACTTGGAAAGATATTCTTTATTTTGTTTACTATTTTTTTATAATTTAGTTTTAGGGATTTTTTTTTTTGGGATATTCCCGGAATACCGGATATTTTTCTGAAATTTATCTTTTTCCAAATATCCGAAAAGTTTTCCATATATGCAAGTATATATTATTGTCATCAACTTGGCTGAATGCAAAATTAAGGGAAATATTAGGGGGAAAATATTCTGAATTTTTTTTAGGATTTTTTCCGCAAACAATTTTCCAAATTTTTTAAATATAATGATTATATGAAATATGTAGTTTATATATTCATTATTGTAATTACCTTTTATTATACTTTTATAATAATATAATTATTTTGCATTGTAGTTTTATAATAATAAAAAAAGTATCAGGGTATAAGATATCTTATAACATCGCAATGCATTTTTGACAAAAATAAAATGTCACATATATAATATTTTATCTAAACATATTATATTATTTTATATCTAAGTTTTATCAATTTAGGTTTAATAAATATATTACAAAGCTTAGTTCAAAATCGGGTAACGTTATGGCAAATGATTCTCATATTGCAACATGCAAAAGATCAAACCCTAATACAAGGTACACTTTTTTTTTTACCCTATTATATAATATTTTAGACTGTCAAATTTGTTGATGTAATTAATTTAATAATAAATAAGTTATTATAACTTATTTAATATTAAATTTATTAAACTACATGACAAATGATAAGTTCTGTATAAAATATTATTGACTAGGAAGATCCAATGGTATTGTTATGTTAATGCCTAGGAATATCATTCTGTAGTAAGACACAATAACCTTTTAACTTTTAAAGTTTGAGAAAATTCACTTTTCCCTCTCTTCGTCTTCTTTTGTGATCGCACCCTGTAGCAAGAATTTAATTTAGTTCATATCTTGTTGGAGAATGCAACTTGATTCTGAGTTGAATTTTCAGCACTCGATATTTATTGGTGACCTAATTTGACAATACTTTATTATACATACTTTTAGTTTTATACTTAATATATTATATATAATTAGGGGTAGATGAGGCTCCTTAGCCGTGGTGAATGTTTCCACAGCAAATGGAGCCTCAAGGTGATAATCTCACCATGGTAGGAAAATCATGATATAAAATCCCCACTATAATGTTGTGTGGTTATGTGGTAACTATTACATTTTTAAAAATTGTTATAATTTTTCTGTGTGCATTCTAAAATGACATTTAATGTTGTTTAAAACTTTGTAGATTACTCATTTAAAGCAACTTCGTGGGCTGTCACCTTTGCATCTAGTGAGTTAATGTATGAACAAGTTAATGCAGAAACAAGTGCAAATATAAGAAGATGGAAAACAAAAAAAACAAATTATTTAATCAGATGTTATCACATAAGGTGAGTACAGGTCTTTTTCTAAACACGCGCATCAGTTATTAACTTTATATATAGATATATATTTATCTATAGACAGACATTAGATATAGATATATATAGATAAACAATATTTTTTTAGACTTGTATTTTTTACTTTGTACTTCTTTTTTTTATTTATCTGTCGACTTTTTTGTTATGTCTTTTTTTATTAAATCCTTATTTATTTTTTAGCAACAAGAGTATAAAATTAGAAGGCAAATTACTTTTTTTTATTTTTCTACATTGTATGTAGTATTGTTTTCTTAAAATTATTTAATGCTTTAGATAAAAGAAAACAACTAAAAAATCTTGTTGTTAAAATGGTTGGCAACTTACCAAGTAAGATTTGTTTTAAAAGTTTGTGAATAAGATAATTATTAAATAATCATATTATTAAGATTTTATTCGTTTCTTTTCAGCTAAATCTGATTCATTAGATAAAGTTTGATGCGTACTCTTATAGGAGAAAATATCGACTGATTCGTTAGATTATGTTTGAAGCGTGCTTTTATGGGAGAATATATCAACTGATTCGTTAGATTAAGTTTGAAGTGTACTCTTTGTGGATCGAAGCGTGCTCTTCGTAAGTTGCAGATCTATGACTTTGTACTTATTACTTATTGGATATAAGGAGGATATTTTAACAAAAGTGCAGCTTTTATTACAAATTCAAAATGTTTATGTCAAGAACTAATACTGACTAATAAAACCATGTAATTTAATACGTATTAAATATTTCCTCGACGATGAGTTTTTTTCTTTACACGAATCCAAACACTTCGTTTTTATAAAGCATAATTATTACTTAAATATTACGTGCCAAAGTTAACGTAAAAAGCACGTCTTTTAGACAGTTCATGGGGACCAAAAAGTTACCTAAATGTCACGTGCCAAAAGTAACGTGAAAAACACGTCCATAAATCACGTGAATTGGTCATTTCATGGGGACCAAAAAGTCACCTAGATGTCACGTACCAAAATAACGTGAAATTCACGTTTTTGTCACGTCGCTGTGCCTACTGGGTAATAAAAACGTTGTCATATCATTCACCCAGAATCTGCGGCCAGGTATATGGGAAGTGGTGGACAAAACCTAATTATTACCCAATTGGTCCACAAACCTATTTAGATATATAAATAATCATTATATATGAAATAATATTTATTTTTAACAAGAATATTTTAATTTTTAATAAAATAAAAGACATTTAATTGGCTTAGGTAGTAAAAAAATATTTTTTTCAATATCAACCTTTTTTAAAAATCAAACAACAAATTGTGTTTAGCTACAAAGAAAAAGAAGAAGGTGGAGCTGATTCCCTCAGCAAAGCCAAAACTTCACTGGGGTATTTTTTTAAACTCTTACCATTTTTTTTATGACACTTTCTTAATGATATTATGACAGGATCACTAGATACAAGTAGCCTGTTAACTAGGTCACGATTTGTGTCAATTCTGGAAGTCTTTCTACTGAAATCTTCCCAAAACTTTTTAAAATCCTTGTTACAGGCCTCTTGGGCCTCCTCTGACATCAGTCCAATTGGCAAGTACTGTCTAGCAATGATGGCATGGCCATGAACTAAAATTTTGTGTACTGATTGTGCCATGTAATACCAGGAATACTTAGATATGTAAAGTTTAAGAGCAGTAATACAGAACTCTTTAAATTTGACAGTGTCAATTTCAAATCCAGATGATAAAGTGACTAGTATGATGTAAAAATAAAATAAAAGAGTTTCATCTACTTTCAAAATTTTGGCAGTTGATTGATAGTTTGCAAAGGCTCGTCGGGCAGTGTTACCATCATTACTGGTACCTACAAATTGTATATATGTGATAGTTAACCTGATGATTTATATAAAAGTATTTATGTAATTTCACTTACCAGATCCTCCACTTTTTGGGAAATCCACAACTAGTACCATTTGGTTCATAAATTCTGTCGTATACGTTTCTTCACTTGCATAACATTTTCTTTATCTTCTATAGCTCTAGACTGCCACTTTTGAGTTTCTAGTTTATATCCAATATGCAATACCATCTCAAAAAACCTAATCCAGGCATGCAGGCTAGAAAGACCATATTTCAATTCTAAATTATTAGAATTGTCCAATTTCAGCACCATTTCTAAGTTATTCATGTTTTTTGGAGACACACCACACACAGAGCAACATTGAGTTGAGTTAGTCACATGAGACAGAATAGTTTGAATTTTGCCATCAATCATGGTCAGTTCAATAATACTTTTGACAACCAGTTCTTTTCCATTAAAAGTAAAATTAAAAACACCACATTTTTTGATTTCAGATTCTAAATATTTTGCTTCTTCTATAACAACTGCTTTGCTTTCATTTTGAAAAGAAAATCTTATTGGACGACAATATGCAGTAGATGATGGCTTTTCATTTCGCCATAATAGTACTTTTTTGTTATTACAGAACCCACTGAGTTCTAGTGGTGCTAAGCAGGTAATGAACAGAGATTCTTCTTTTTTTAAGTTACGATCTCCAGCTTCCTCACTACTAATTTGCTTGTACATGCTTTGCCCAGTAGCCCCATCAAACCCAGCCTTGCAACGCAAAGTCAACCGGGTCAAACCATCTAGCATTGTGCTGATCACAGGAGCTTGCACCTCACAAAGTCTTTTTACTGTATGTTTTAATAATTCTTGTAGTGGTACATGTGCTGAATAATCATCAACAAAGATGTTCTCGGGATAGCACTTAGCTTTGGACAATCTTATGTTGTTGTATGAAGGATATATATGGCAGTCACGTTCTTCAGCTCCATTTCTCATAAGTTGGTAGGTTGATTTTGACATGCCACCATCTATAATTAATGCCAGACCTTCATCAGGTGTATACTTTTTAAATTGACTAGAAGGTTCTGATATCTCAGCAACTTGCTTGGCAGCCTCATCATTATACTCATTTCTTAATTTAAGCCTTGCTGAGTGGAGCAACTCATCACTAGAAAAATTATTTATAATATCATTAAGTCTTCTCCTTTTGGTTTTGTCAGAAGCAACTTTAAAGGAACAACTTGGTCTTCCACCAATCTTATGTAATTGACTAGAATTATCAGGCTTAGATATATTATTACTGTATGTAGATTTAAAGTCCTGAGTCAACCAATTTTTATTTTAACTCTCAAACTTTATGTTTCCTCGGTTTGCATCCTTCCATTTCTTTTGATAAACTTTTAAAAATGCAGCACACCCAGTAGAACCCAAATTCATAGAGACTAAAATAGCTTCTACAGACAAAGAAAATGATTTATCACTCGGATTTAGTTGGTCATGCCGTATACGGTTATGGACATCACTTATCTTCATATCAACTACAAAAAAATTAATTTAAAATTATTAGTGCAACCACTATAAACTAATATAACATGAATATGGCCATTATTTTTATTTCAGATATATTTAATTAGGCCAGTACAATAAGCACAACACCTAATAATGACAACAAACCAAAAAATAGGTTTGTCGCGAATAGCATTTTACAACAGTATACATTTTTTAAATGTTTACCAAACCTAAAGGGGCAGCTATGAGCAGAATAAAACAGCACCAACAGGCTGTACATATATTGTATTAACTTATTCTAACATTAATATGCTGTTCCAGCAGGTTCTAAACTATATGAGCCACTTTTAACATAATATTTTTATACTATAAACAAGAATCTTACCTTTATATTTCAAAATAAAACTGTGACTTTAATACAAGACCTTGGAATTTGTTATGGTATTTTTTGAAAAGCTATCAAATTAAATTTTAATAATATGTCAATTAATTTCGCATATGTTAAATAATTTAAAAGTTATTTGTTGTTATAGTTATGTTGTTATGGTATATTAAAAAAAAAAAAAAAAAATTAATTAATTCATCATTATATTCAATTGTAAATAATAATTGTACATTTATGATGTACAATTAAACTACAAATAATGTTTTAAACCATACATTATGCTCTTATAAATATAATGTACTAAGTAGTTGGAAGTATTTCGAAATTTTTTTTTTGAGGTTTTGTCTACCACCTGGCCCACTGTGCACTATATTAAAAATAAAAGTACATTATTATATATAGAGATGATAAATAATTTACAGACTTATTCAAAACGTCGTGAACATGTAATAATATCAATAATAGAATTTGAAATCTATTCACTTATTTATATTTTTTATTTATCCTTATATATTTATTTATATATTTCAAATCGATTATATAATAATATCGATAATAGAGTTTCAAATCTAGTGATAAATTTTCATTTTTTCCGAAGTATAATTTAGTGCGTATTTTTATTTTTAATTTTGTTGCATCAATTTTTATTTTAAGCTTATTCCACCAGAAGAGTTTGTTATTCAGTTCCACGATTTTAAGAAGTTATATGATTTGAAATTAAAAAATTTTAATTCGCGTTTTTAAAGTTTTATAAAGCTTGTTAAATAATTTTTAGCATTGGCAACTATTTAACTAAAAGTAAATATATCTTAATAAAAAGTGATTCTTTGGACATATAAAGGGTTTTAGTAAAAAAAAAAAGATCAAAATAATTTTGTCCACCATATGTCTAATATCCGGCCCACTGTGCATTGCCGGTGTCATGAAATAAATTAACCCCCATAATAAATTAACTCCCGTTGCGTAAAAAATTACCCGGGGAGTTAATCTATTTTGAAATAGATTAACTCCCCTTGAAATAAATTAACCCCTGTCGGCGAAACAAATTAATTCCCCATAATATATTAACTCCCCTGGAACAACTTATACGAATTACAAAAAAAGTTTTAACTTGATGTTTTCCAAATGTGTTGTTTTTAAATCTGTTAATTAGTTATTGATATGGATATAAATTATATTTCTACGATTATAATATCATATGTTAATAGTGGCAATATATATATATATATATATATATATATATATATATATATATATATATATATATAGGGGAAGTGGGGGCATAACAGCCCCCGTAACGTTTAGATTAATGGAGTATGAAAATAAAAACGGCATACGCTTTTTTAACTGTGTATTTAGATAAACACATCATTAAGCTTTAAATTGCTGCAATTAAGAAAAAAATAAAACGGTTTTTGAAAATGTTATAACACAAAATGTAGACTTATCAAAAAAAGCGGTTGTGCCCCTATAGAGAGGCACAACCGCACCCTAAAATATATATATATATATATATATATATATATATACATATATGTATGTATATATATATATATATATATATATATATATATATATATGTATATATACATATATGTATATATATATATATATATATATATATATATATATATATATATATATGTATATATATATATATATATATATATATATATATATATATATATATATATATATATATATATATATATATATATATATATTAGTAGAAAATCACTTAACAAAAATTTTTTCCATTTAACACTGTGTTTCATCATATATATATATATATATATATATATATATATATATATATATATATATATATATATATATATATATATATATACATATATGTATATATATATATATATACATATATGTATATATATATATATATATATATATATATATATATATATATATATATATATATATATATATATATATATATATTAGTAGAAAATCACTTAACAAAAATTTTTTCCATTTAACACTGTGTTTCATCATATATATATATATATATATATATATATATATATATATATATATATATATATATATATATATATATATATATATATATATATATATATATATATATATATATATATATATATATATATATATATATTAGTAGAAAATCACTTAACAAAATTTTTTTTCCATTTAACACTGTGTTTCATCAACAAAGATTCATCAGAAATGAATCATTTCTGATGAATCTTTGTTGATGAAGCACAGTGTTAAATGGAAAAAATTTTTTTAAGTTATTTTCTACTAATATATAATTGCTCTGTTCTTTTAAGAACATTGAGCACTCTATTGTGTAGAATACTTTTTAAAGTTGTTTAAATATATAATATAAATATATATATATATATATATATATATATATATATATATATATATATATATATATATATATATATATATATATATATATATATATAGGGAAGTGGGGTCATAACAGCCCCCGTAAGGTTTAGATTAATGAAATATGAAAATAAAAACGACCTGTGTTTTTTTATCAGTGTATTTCAACAAACAACAACAACAAAAAAAAGCTTTTAATTTTAGCAATTTAGAAAAAAATGCAACAGTTTTTGAAAATGTTATTAAACACAAATCGCACAAATCGCTGGGGGTATACTTTTCGTGGTACAAGTTTCTGATTCAGAGCAAGATGTCAGAGATAATTCTTGCAGTGAAATAGTTGGTGTTTGAAACTTGGTAGTTAGATTTGGTGTTGCTGAATCCATCTCAGGAAATGACCTGTTGGTTGTTTCTGAAGGCTCAAACATCCAATCATCAAAAACTTCAGGATTAAGTGGACTTACTCCAGTCTTTCTGAAACAACTTACAGCTGTCAACATGTTTGCAGATTTCATATAAGCTATTCCAAATAGTTCTGGAATCTGATATCCTGTCACAACTCTAGTATAATGTGTACGCAGCCAAATACAAACTTGGTTCGAATAGTTGCTACTAAATGGTGCCATTAAGGAGACATCTAGCAGCTGCAGATGGTGTCAACAATGTGGTGGAAAGTAAATAACAGTAACACGATTTTCACGTGCTTTCATTATGAACTCTATATTTTTTGTATGTGTTGCATGAACATCTAATAATAGCAGTACAGGTCTTTTTTTGGATGGCATTACAAAAGACAGAAAATGGTCAAACCACTTCAAAAATATATCTGTTTGCATCCAACCACTAGGGTGATATGATGCAATAGTACCCGGAGGAGCTTTTTCGATAATATTAACATTCTTGGGAGCTCTGACATGGGGGAAAATAATCAAGGGGGCACGTATATACCAGAGGTACTCATACACATTTTGATTGTTATGATTTTCCCTCGTTCAGCTGATGTTAGAGTTCCAACTTGTTTTTTACCCATCTTAGCAATTACTTTTGACACTTTTTTTGGTACTGAAGAAATTCCTGTCTCGTTAACATTATATATATTATTTGGAGTTATGTTATTTTCATCTATGCTTTTAGTCAATAGTTCAAAATTTTATTCACAGCAGGTCGGTTAAATCCCATTGGTCTAGCTCCAGAAGTTCCCTCTGGTATACCCAAAGAAATAACAGGATTGTGTTTTAAAAAGCTTTCTGCCCACTGGTAGCCTGCCATTCTTGATTTTTTGTTAAAGCTATGTGACATCTTGTTCTTTTCAGCTAGCTGAAATGCCAATTCTCTCAAATCTTTCATTGTAACTGGAAACAAGCAACTCTCTAGAAAAATTAGATGTTTAGCTAACTCTTACTCTTGTTCACGGTTAAAAACTGATTTAAAATTCCCAAGTTTTTTTACTGAACAACTACTTAGTTCTAAACTCCCTTGCTGAAGTCTTTTTATTCTGTCTTGCAGTGTCATTGTTGGGATACAAAACATTAACGATGCCTTCTTATACCCCATTTCCTTCTTTATTACTGGTTCAATAGCTGCTATCATTGAATTTTTTCCCCCAGGATTGTCGATGAGTTAGACGTTTGTATTTTCTAACCATATTATGTAACTGTATGCACAAAATAATAATTTTTTTTCTATCAAAGAAAAAATATAATAACAATATATAAATATACAATATGTATCTATATATGTATATGTGTATATATATATATATATATATATATATATATATATATATATATATATATATATATATATATATGATATATATATATATATATATATATATATGTATATTTATACATACATACATAAATATATATATATATATACTTTTATATATATATATATATATATATATATGTATGTATAAATATACATATATATATATATATATATATATATATATATATATATATATATATATATATATATATACTTTTATATATATATATATATATATATATATATGTATGTATAAATATACATATATATATATATATATATATATATATATATATATATATATATATATATATATATATATATATATATATATATATATATATATATATACTTTTATATATATATATATATATATATATATATATATATATATATATATATATATATATATATAATAGAGCTTATATAGCTAACTAGTATATATTAATACACACATACACACACACACACAAATATATATGTATATATATATATATATATATATATATATATATTTATATATATATATATATATATATATATATATATATATATATATATATATATATATATATAGAGAGAGAGAGAGAGAGAGAGAGAGAGAGAGAGGAGAGAGAGAGAGAGAGAGAGAGAGAGGAGAGAGAGAGAGAGAGAGAGAGAGAGAGAGAGAGAAAGAGAGAGAGAATAGTATAGTTACTATACTATACTATAGTATAGATAAAACTCTATAACCTTAGACATTAATAGCAAAAAATAATGGTTTTGAAGTATTAGTATCAAAACAATAGTAATAGTAGATCAAAACAATAGTTATAGTATTGCACGAACTTCTATAAATACTATTATTCTACTAATACTATTGTTTTGATCTCCTTTTTATATATAATATAAAGGCTTGTCAAAAATAAACAGTTATAAAGTAGTTTTATTCAACGCTCACTAAATATTTATATATTATATATTTTAATATATATAATACTAGATATATTTTAAAAAAATTTTAAAATAGAATACTTACACAATTTTGTATTTATAATTACAAGTTAAATTATTTAAAACGCGTATTATAGGGGGTTAATTTATTTCAGTGGGGGTTAGAAATACTTAAGCCCCCGGTTAATCCATTTCGCTATACTTTAAAATAATTTAACTCCCGGGGGCATATTTTGAAACCCTATACAGACTCAGAATAGGCAGAAATTCGCGCAACCTGATTCGCTGATTTTGAAAGAGAGGCTTTCGCGCGTATGTTTAAATCAAAACAAATGTCAAAAAACGTTTAAATAATAAAAGTGAATTTGAGTAACTTCATATAAAACCAAATAATAATAGCAAAAAAAAAATGATTTTTTTATCCAATTTTGTGAAATATAGTACAAATACTTATACAAACCCTCACAACTCAAACATCCGTGATTTTCAGAATTTTTTCTTAAAAATAAAGATTTGAAAAAATTAGTTTGTTTTTCTAATTGTTTTTATAATTCTAAGATATAAAAAAGACAACCATTGTAACAAACTATAAACCAGATGGTGAAATTTGACTATGCTGTGATTCTCATACGATAGATTTTTTAAAACAGTTTTAAAATTTACCTACTAATATGAATAGACTATTATTAACTTGGTATAATTTTTTTTCAAATTAAGTTCCCATATATCCAATCATTTAGCAAGAAAAGTATTTTGAAAAAATAACCTAATTTCTTTTTAGAACTTTACACTTATTACTCCCATATATAAATTATATACAACACTAAAAAAGTTGGAGAATATTGCTATTGGTTGTTATAGCTAGCCCAGATGATTTGCAACACTCTTAAATTAAAAGCAATTGTAAGCAAGAGCGAATTTAGATATCCTTTGGTAATGTATAGTAATAAAAGATCACAAAGCATTGCAGCATAATAAGCTATTAGAAAAAATCTATAACCTGATGTCCACAAGTGTGTTTTGATATAGTAAACTGATTACCAAAAGCAATAAATCTCAACTTAACACACCTTTATGAAAAACTAAGTGTAAAAAGGTAGAAACAAGAAAGATTGCCAACATGCAAGTTCATGTTGTTGTTTATTTCAATTTCAAAACTCAATACATGTTTGTTGATAAATACCTGAACAAAATACTTGTTATTGTATTCTATAATTAATATAAAATGTGTATCCTTTAATAGCAACTGATGGTAAATAATATTAAATAAAGCAGCAAACTTTGATAAATTTTATATATTTATAATGCTAATAATTTATTTTACATTATATATTCCAGAAAAAAAGAAAATATGTCTGCTCAAAAAATTAGAAAAAAAATCTTAAATAAAATGTACTTCATATTTACAATTTTTATTCATAGTTTTATTATGCAATTTTTAATATAACCAATAAAAACAAGTGTTCTTTTTTTAAATTTCTGTGAATATCTCTTGTTTATTAATATAAAAACAGAGACGTGTTATGTTTTATTTTGATGTAATATTAATAACTTTTTTTTAAAACTTGCTACTTCAAATGTAAAAGCTAATTTTGATGAAGTTATTTTTATTACAAAAATTGCCATAATTCACCTTTATTTGGTTAAATTTTTTGACTTTAATACTCAGTAAAGTTTTAATGTTCAGTGAAAAAACAAATATCACTTTTTTTGTTAAATTTTCCAATAGATTTTTATCCAATTTATTATTCAAATTATTTCCATTAGATTAATATCCAATTTTCATCCTATATAATATATATAAAGAAAAATATTGATGTATGCCTTATCAGCCTTCTCAAAATTTAGGTTGAACAGTAACTTCTTCAGGGTTCATAGATTTATATGGAACATGTAAGCTAGTTTGGCAAAACATCTGTAAAAATTTTCTTTTTCCAAAATTTTAAATGTTAAACTGTTTATAATTAACAAGTTGGTATAAAGATGCAGTAACGAGCTTAGAACAACCTCTAACTCAGCTTAAAATTTAAACTTTTCATATTATAAGTACTTTACCAGAAGTCTGGTGCAATTGCATATAAACTTTGTATCGAGTATGCTTTATAAAACACGGACATTATATTTGATGAGAAACACATTTAGAAATCTTGCAGAATTGCACACATGCAAATTCAAGTGAAATATTTCAAGAGTTTATACATACAAAACACATTTTATAATAGCTTTTTTTTTGATAATTCTCTTTTCTTTTTTTTATTACTCTTTTTTCATTAAAACGATTTTAACCACTTAGTTTAGTTTTTTAAATTTTTTTTTCTTTCAATTACTGCAATACAAAAATGCCACAATCATTTGCCATAATCTACTTTTATTTATGCCATAATCCACTTTTATTTGGTTAACTTATTTGACTTCAATACTTTTTCTTGCTTTTAATGTCAGTGTTTATATGAAACTGTACAAAAATTACTGTTCTGTAGACAAACATAAATATCACTTCTTTTATTAAAATTTCAAATATTTTATAACTTAATGCAGCCTGCCAAAATTTTTATAAATTTAAAAAAAAGTTTTTAATGGTTTAACACGATGTTTTATTAAAGTTACGTAATAAAAAAATATATCAGCCTCCTCCAAACTATGGTTGAAACAAAGCATGAAAACAAAATCTCCTCAGAGCTCATATATTGACATGGAACATGTAAGCTAGTTTTGCAATTAGTACAAATTTTCTATTTTAAAAAACTCTAATTTTCAACTCTTTATAATAAACATGTAAATCAGTTTATAAATAAAGTTCTTCACCAGTAGTCACGTAAAACTGCATATAAACTTTGTATGCTAAAGTGCTTCACTATTAGTATCGTACAACATACTTATATAAACTATGTATTTGAGAATGCTTTAAGGCCAAGGGCATATTTTAAGAGAAACACATTTGTAGATTTTTTCAAATTTACTTCAACACATTTTTTTTTCGTTTCTTAAAATTAACAATAGATAAAATCTTCATCACCAAGATAAACTTTATTGAAATTTTTACGAGTGAAAATTCTCTTGTACAAATAGATTTTGATACATTTTAAATACTCTGAAGAGTACTAAAAAAAAATAATTTCCTGTGTTAATAGTAACACATGACTTGTATTGATAAACTTAGTATATCATAACTTTGAAATTTATTTCAAAAATCTGTTTGTTTTGATTTTAATTATATTTTTCAACAAAATCGCACTTGCCTCTCTTTCAAAATCAGCGGATCAGATTGCTCATTTTTCTGCCTATTCTGAGCCTGTATAGGTGTTCAAAATATGCCTCCCGGGGTTAATTTATTTCGAAATAGATTAACCGGGGAGTTAAAATGTTTTAACCGGGAGTTAACTTTTTGGGGAGTTAATCTATTTCGCGTCACCGGCAATAACTTTTTGAGATAAAAGGCCGGGTGAATAAAAAAAAGCAATTGTAAATAAAAATTTCAGGAATTTTGCTTAAGTTTTTATTCACGTAAAGCTGAGCAATTGAAGGGCTTAGTGCTAAAAGTACTTAAGTCACAAAATTAATGTTTTGAGAAAATTTAGTTTGATCAGAGATATAACACTTCAAAACAAGGATTTAAATGGCTGATCAAAGTAGATTTTCTCAAAACATTTACTTTGTGACTTAAGTACTTTTAGCACTAAACCCTTCAATTACTGGGTAAATTGCATAACTTTACGTGATAAAAAATTTGTGCAAAGCTACTAAAGTTTTTATTCACGTAAAACTGACCAATTACTGAGTAAAAGCAATTACTTTTTTTATTCACCCGGCCTAAAGTATAAACAATACTTAGTAAGTAAGTAGTGCCTATATTTTTCTTGTAATAATTCCTTTATTAAGTTTAACTCTAATCTGGACAAGCTATTTCATGTAGTGAAGTGCAAGTGTGACATTGTTTCTTGTAAGGAGGCAAGTTGTAGTCCATGTGTTTATTCCCAGAATAGAACTTCAGTTTATGAAATCTCAAAGAGAAAAATTTAACATTAAGAAATGGTGTTTCAAATAGAGCAACTCCTGCAATTTTAACACTAACACTGAAAGCAGCTTAAGAGTGTAAACTTTGTACTTTTTTAAAATGAATGTGACTGACAGTGAAACAGTGACAAATCACAAGAAAATTGAACGCTCTAAATTAAAGGTGATGTAGCAATTAAAATCAGAAAATGATGATATGGTAAAAAAAAGATGGAGTTTAATGTGTAATATTTGATGGAAGAAAGAATAAGACAAAATTTTCTTTGACTGGAGAAGATAAAAAAATTTCACCACAGACTTGTACAAGAAGACCATTATTCAGTTTGTGCAGAGCCAGGTGGTTTATATCTGTACCATTTTACAAACGATAAAGAAAACAGATCTAAGTTTATTACCCCGCAAGAACATATAGCAGAACATATACATAAATGGATTATAGAATTTGGTATAGAATCCACTCTAGCTGCTGTTGGCTGTGATTCAACCTTCTTAATACAGGTAAATGTTTAATCATAAATACTGGTCAATACTTGATGCTAAATGCCATGCATATATTTATATAAGTATTTTTTAGGCTGGAAAGGAGGTATTATTCATTTTTTAGAAAAATAACTTCAAACCAAACTTATTTGGATAGCTTGTGCCTAACACACAAATAAACTACCTTTGAGGTACTTAATGTCAGTTAATGATAGGTAAACAATTTCAAGATATAAGTTTTCTGGCAAAATTGGTAAACTTGTAATTCAAGATTTAGATATTGAAATTGATTTATTAGATATTGATGAAGGTACCTTAAAAAATTTATTTAGTGATCAAAGATATACCGAAAGATCACAGAGATACCAGTTAACAAAAGTTATTAAAGATAAAATAATGCCAGACAATTTAAAAGAAATTCAAGTTGATCCCCACAATCGTGCATGCTGGTTAAACTTGGTAAGTAGGCTTTGCAGAGTTTTTTCAAATAAATAGAAACGATATTGAGAATTTAAAACACCTTGTACAGTTCTGTATTGGTGTATACTATGTATTATGGTTTGAAATTAATGTAAGAACTTTTTATTTTTACTTTGACAATTTTTATTTGTGTGTTTATAGAAAATTTTATTAATAATGTTTAGATAAATTAAAAATGGACTAACGAACCATACCATATTATCAAACAGCTGGAATTTGTCCAAAAAATGAACTTAAATATTCAGAAAACAGTTTTACCCTATGTTTATTGCTCTGCCTGGAATGCTCACAGTGAATCCATACTTCTAGCACTACTTTGTAGCAAAGATAAAGAAGAGAGGATGTTTGCAGCAAAGACAATACTTTCAATAAGAAATTCAAGTTCTCTCGGAAACGAAAAATTTCAAAAGTTAACACCGATGCTTAAATTATTATCGAACTGATTGATTAAAGTACTGGTATTTACGAACCTTATGCTCGCATGCAAGATTAGTAAAGAAGAACTTATTAAATTCTTAGAAATTTCGATGGAAGTTCCAGAATTCCTTGTACACGGAAAATCCATAAAAAGAATTGTGAAGGAAGTTACAAGAGCTTCTAGCATAGTTTATGGACAAGAAAGGCGGGATGGGTTTATATAGACAACAATGGCTCACAGAGAACTTCTTCCTGTTTTAGAATCTAAACAGAATTTGCCTAAGCTTTGTTAAGTAATAAATTCTAACTTTGTTGTATAATTAGTATAATCAAGTAAATTCATAAAAACTACTTATAAATGATTTTTTATGCTTCTAATTGGTAGTATTTGGGGTGGCGGTTGAGGAATCTTTAAAAAATTTTTTGTCTACATTATAATCATATTATATTGTTATGCAAAATATTACAGCAAAGTATAGCAAAAATAAAGATCTTTGTCTAATAAAGGGTATTTAATCGAGGAAAGGTGTCTAATAAAGGGTATTTAATTGAGGAAATTTGAGGCAAACCGCGTAATTCGCATTTTTTACCCAAAACTTCGGTTTTTAAGGTCAAAATTTGACAACCTATAAATTAGAATTTTTCATTTTTTTTCTTTTGCATTAGTTTTACATAAGGTTTTAATATGGTCTAAGCATTTATTGTAAAAAGTTGAAAAATGACCTGCCCGAATGCGCTAAATACGCTTGATATTAAAACAAAACGTTTTATGGTCAGTTTGAAAAAACTCTTGTTCGGAAAAAAACCCGTTTCCATTGTTCTACTACTTGATGTTCAAACTCGTGTTAACGACCCGCTCGCACAAAAAGATAAACAAAACCTAATTTAACATTGCTCTTCTTATAATTTTGAATTGTTGATTGGTTTTGAGATTTAATGTAAAATGGTAATAAAAAATTTTGTTTTAAAGAATTTTTCAGTGCAGTATTAGATATAACTGAATTTTTCAAAAACATTTGACACCATCTCTTACATCTTTTTAATCCTCAAGCTGAAAACTTATGGTAATGTTGGAGAACTTCTTGATTTGTTGTAAAAAACGGCTCTTAACAAATCTTTGCGTTTAAAGAAAACAAATTTAAGTACACGTTATGTAAAATCCGTAAAATTTTATTGAGAAAACTAATTAAATTTTTTTGTTTTTTAAAAATCCAAATTAATATGCTGGAATGTTTTTAAAATATTCAAGAAAGATTTGTTTTCAATTTATTTACTGTTTGCATACATCGACTGACAAATAGGTAAAATATGCGAGGAGTGCTGCTATATCGATTAACAAATGGTTATGATAATAAATGCCAGAACTGTAAATGGATGTTTAGATGAGTACTAAGACATCACATTGAATAAGCCTGCTGTTGGGGGCTTCAGTACATGCATCAACTATATTATAGCCTGCTGCCGGAAAGAAGTGTTGTTACATCAACTGAGGGTTTAAAAGATAGCATGGGGCAGCTATCTTTTCTTTCATTTTTCTTCTTTGTCTGAAAAAGTGGTATAAGCAAAACTAGTAAGCATATGCTTATCTAAACTTGCTATAGTATATATATATATATATATATATATATATATATATATATATATATATATATATATATATATATATATATATATATATATATATATATATATATATATATATTATATATATATATATATATATATATATATATATATTTATATGTTAATTCACCTCCTTAAGTACTACAGTTGAGTACTTTAACTGTGGTTACAACCCTCTCCCAAATCTATAACTCTGAAACACAAACCTTAACAAACAAGGCTGCTGCGCAGAGAAACCATTTGAATAATAGTATTGAATAATAAACATGTTGAATAATATATATATATATATATATATATATATATATATATATATATATATATATACATATATATATATATATATATATATATATATATATATATATATATATATATATATATATATATATATATAGATAGATAGATAGATAGATAGATAGATTGATAGATATTTTAAAATAAAACTTTTTTATGCATTTATTCCTATTTGCTAAAAATATATTTGTTTTTACGATATTTCAAGGGAATATTGATACCCTTGTTATCAAATATATTATAAAACTGTTATAAAAAATAAAACAGATATATTAAACAAAACTGTTTAAACTTATGAAGCAATTTTCTTTGTAAGAGCTTCTTTTTAAGGGTTTTTTAAGAGAGTTTTTTGTGACGTAAGTATTTGAACATGGGTTTCCATAATGACTTTGTCACATAATTGCCATTATCCTGGTTAAGATTATTGTCGTGAAAGGTACTTTTATTGTGTTGTATTTCCCTAATTTTCCTGTTAAAACTATTTATTTCTATTTTTAAGGTATTGTCACAGCTTCAGTTGAAATTTCCTTTGCAAATTTTGAAAATTTCAGCTGCAGCTGAATTTTCTCCTTTACCTTTTTGTGCACTTGTTTGATATTGACATATTCAAGACGATATCTTTAGTCCTGTTTCACCAACATAACATTTGCCACAATGGCACTCAAATTTATAAACATGACGATTATGTGACAACTTTATTTTGGAAACCCATGTCAAAATACTTGTCACAATAAACTCTTTTAAAAACTCTTAGAAAGGAACTCTTACAAAGAACATTGTTTCGTAAATTTAAACAGTTTTTTAAGTATAGCTGTTTTATTTTTTACAACGTTTTTTTTAATACACTTGATATCAAGGGTATCAATATTTCCTCGAAATATCGTAAAATAAATGTATTTTTAAGAAATAGGAATAAATCCATAAAAAGAAGTTTTATAAACATATATATATATATATATATATATATATATATATATATATTATATATATATATATATATATATATATATATATATATATATATATTTAATAATAGTATATTGTTATTTTTTTTATAGATATAGAATACAGCTATGAGTTCAGGTATTTCAAATAGTAATTCCAATATTTCAGACACAGATTCTAATGTTTCAGCTGCAGGTTCGGGTATTTTAAGTCGAGCTATAGCATTAAATCGAATAATTGAAAGTTATGTGGATTCAATGTTTGATAAAAAAAAATTTTCGAACTTTCTTGCAAATGGTTTTAAAGATGCTTATTTATGCAATAAAGAGATATTTATAGAAAAATCAAAAACTTACCAAGATCATATAAAAGCAGAGTTATTGCAAGATATAACTAATTATTTAAAGAAAGCGTCAATCATTAAAAAACTAAATCAATTAGATGAATATGAGTTAAATTTAGAGAATGAACCTCTGATGAAGTATGGAAGTTCTTTAAATTTGTGTTTACTATCAGCCAAAGAGCAATACCTAATTGAACATGAAAATAGTGTAGAAGCAGAGTATTCAGCATTGAAAAATAAACTTATAGAAAAATTAAAAAATCTCGAAGACATCAAAACGGAGCTAAAAGAAAGATGTTGCAATTCTGAAAAAGATTTAAATGTGGTTCGCTTAGAACTAGAAAAGTTGCGCAAAATTCTGTGAATTTTTAATTTTAATTATTTTAAATTCAATAGTTAACAATATTTTCATTGTCATGTCAATGACAATGATTGTCACTTATATATTATAGAAATGTTTTCTCATATTTATTTTAAAAGTTTATATTCATGATCAAGTTTGTATTTATAAATTGTTTATTTGACTCAATGTTTAAATTAAATAAAACTATCAGGTGTTATACTATAATAACATTTTCTAAACATGAAAAATTCTGATATTGAAATTCTATGAAAACTCTTGGAAATGTCCTTGAACATTATAAAAATGATTGATATGACAGCATTCATCTTAATTTATTAAAAGTATGAAGTTATTGTTCGAGTTTATAATTTTATAAAATAGTTGCGTATATTTTATAAATTATTTATTTTTCTGTAAATGCATCTCTTAACAGTTCTAAATATTACGTTATAGTTCTTTATGCGCAGAAAATCGCATTAAAAAAAAGTAAATACACAGATATATTAAGAAAGCATTCTTGAAAGAAACAATTGTTTACATGAGATTTTTTTCTTTTTTTATAATATAGACATTAATTTTGCTTTATTTAAGTTTATTATAACCGCTTTAAGTCTAAACTTTACACTGTTTAAATGTTTGTGTTATAGAATATATCTGAATATGAAAGAAATTTAAAAATGACATCATACATTTTTATTCACAGCAATTGATGTTAGCTGATATTAATTTTTATGTTTTTATAAACTTTATTGTTAAAAATTATATTTTTAGAAAAATTATGAAGTTTTTTTCAATTTTTCTAATGTTACTAACATTTTTGTTTAAAGTAGCCAGAAATTTTCTGGAAAAAATAATAAATACAGAAATGGTTAATTTGATCGTATATTTGAAAAAATCAAGAAAATTCAAAGTTTATAAAACAAATATTTAACAAAAATAATTAAAAACAATTAAGAACAAAAATAAACTTTTCTTTTTTGCATGTTACTACTACATTCTCAAATCAGTATTATACTTCGTATACTTTCTTGTCAGCGTAAAACTAAAATAGACAAATTTCAGGAGTTATGCAGTAATGCTTCACTTAAGATTATTACAAATATGCCATGGGCATGAATTAACAACACTCTTCATGGAGTCCTTCATCATTCACCTGACTTAATAATTTTTAATGATGGTCACGACCTTGGCAATATATCAGAGGAAGGTCTTGAAGCAAACAACAAAGATATTAGAAACTATTTAAAATTTCTCTCTCGTAAGACATCAAATCTAGAACAATTTACAGATGTAATAAGTCGTCTTTTAGAGAGATCGGATCCTTGTGTTTTAAACTGAATTATCTATTCACATCCTCCAAAGTTATACCAAGATTGTGGTTCAAATGAGCATACAAGCAGCTCTCGTGAGCGTGTGTTTTCAAAACCAAAGAGATATTTTGATTATATGTTTGAAAACCTTATTTATGATCAATTATAAAGTTATTAACATTTTTTTCTATTTTAACTTTTTATCTTCAAATATATATTGCAAGTTCAAATCATTAGAACTCTTTCCTTATAATTTTATTATATTAACATTATTTTAAATCCAAATTTGACAGAATACTTGTTTTTAAATACTAAACTTCTTATCGATAGAACAGTAGAAACCAGACCTCATATTATTTAAATTTTTGAATTTTCTTTTATTTAAGTATATCTAATAAACTACTTTTTTAATTGTCATCTAAAAAAAATTTAACTTTGAGTAATTATCAAAAAATACTAATTTATCAAAAATGACCAAATATGGTAATTTAAACCCAACCCACAAATTTAGTTTAATATTAAAAGTTTAAATTTTCTTATAACCAGCAAAAAAATATCTTTCTAAAAAATCCTCGATGAGTTTTCCTGGATTTTTTAATCATTAGTTATGATCTTATTTCCAAAACTTTGCTTTCTGGGCAGTAGACCCTACTGTACACTATGGTTACAACTTATTAAGTTACACATACCATAAGTCATGTTGTGACTTTCTCAATTCATTTAAATATTATTAAAGGAAGTTTGACAACTACACTCTCTAAACCATAATCAATTGAACTGTGCTTTCGTTCCTGGTGAAAAAATACGTGTAAGTTGTGTAAGAAAAATCAGGACTGACGAAAAGGTTGAAAAGAGACATGACCTCGATTACATATCAACTGATAGCTCTATTATACAAATTGATTATCTAAATCTTTGTCATTAAATTTAGTATTAAAAAATCATCCAACATGAGTATGCTACAAATAGATATTAGATAAAAAAAAAAAAGAAAAAAGAAAGTTAAGTTGTTAAATAAATCATTGAATGCCTTCTGAACATAAGAAATCTCAAATTAGTAAGCTCAAAAGTTCCTCCGAGATTATCTTGTAGAAACTCAAAAAATATCTCAAACAATTGTTTTTTAATGAGAATAATATTTCACAAAAAAATAAAAATGCTTACCTTAGTTTCTATCCATTGGACCATTCAGGAAATAAATAAATTAAAACAACTCAATTATGTTTCTATCCATTGAACCATACAGGAAATAAATAAGTTAAAACAACTCAATTGAACCCCTCAATTAAACAATTAATAACATAGCCAAAAAATCCTAAAGGATTTTTTGGCTATGTTATTAATTATTTAATTGAGGGGTTCAATTGAGGAAAATAAAAAACTTTAAATGAACAAAATAAAAAACTTTGATAACTATAAACACTTTTTAATTTATGTGTTTTAATTTAATGGGGTTCAAATTTGAATTTTTTTTTGTTCCAAATTCTTTTAGGATCCTATAGGACTTTTTGACTAGGGTATACAGCTCATTCAAAAGCAACTCACATTACAGGCGCGGGATTAGCTTTTTAAAGAAGTTAGTCAAGAAATGTTGGCGCTTCTAGGTATAGAGAGGGGCGGGGGAAGGGGGGAGGAAGCCCCCTTTAAACGAGGGGGCAACTTAAATTTGCCCGCTCGATTGTCAAGGGGACAAATTTAAGTTGACCCCTTGGGTTCAAAATTATTTAAAAGATACCATTTGTTTACAAACTCTAAAACAAAGAGGCTCAAATGGTGTTTCATTACGGACGCTAAAACGGGCACGGACCATTGGACCTACTCAATCTGCCAAGCTTTAGTCTCTCTCTCATCTTTGTAAAGTTGTCGTAAAAAAATCTCTTTTTCTTTTCTACAAATACTATCATGATCATTGCTCAAAGCTACTATCTCTAGTCCCATCAATTAAAACTCATTCTCGCTATTTAGCAAAGCCTAAAGCACTAATTATTTCAGACACCCCTTTTTATGAATTCAAAAAAGAAGCAGAGGGTTACACTAATTTAGATCGATTCGAAGAAAAAAATACAACACGCTAATTAAAAACACTACCATAATACTTCAAATTTAATGCACAGTATAATTAATTTATGACAAAACAGTCACAACAATCTTTCTACTTTTAGCTACTTTTTAAGTTCAGTTTTTAATTGATCGTTAATACCTTAAACGTTAATAATAGTACCTTGAAACAAATTTCTAAATTTACTTTAACTAGTCTCACAAGTTAAACCTGTTATATTTTGGTAATTTATGGAATTTATTTTGTAGGAATAAATTTTTTCTATAAATTAAACCAATCGCCTAAAAAAAGTGTATTAAGAAATTGTTATGAAGCAAAAATTAAAAGTGTGTCATGGTGCCCCACTCTCCCCTACATTATTTCCGAAACGATGCTAAAAATAATTAAAATTTAAATAGACACACAACGTATTATTACCATTTATATAACAAAAATTATAACTATTGGCATGAAAGATACAATATAAAAATAACATAATAATATACAATATAGTAGTAACTCAATATAGTAATGACATAAATATTTTTCGTAAACATCGGTAAACAATGTAAACAAATTTGCGATGCGGCCGGTGAACAGTTATCACTTAATAAAATAAATCATTTTAAATTTGTATAAAACATAATGCTCTTAATCAATATATAAAAAATACAGTGTATCAAAAAGTAAAATCATATATATTTTTTAAATATAAAAACTGATAAAATCCTATTTACCAATTGAAAGTGTTAAGGTTACTAGAAAGAAAAAAAATAGTATATTAGAACAGGGACGTAGCACTCATTATAGGAGTGGTCCGGCGAATTTAACTATATTCATAACACATTAAAAAACTGTTTACAACAATGAATTGTAATAGCAAACGCACAAATCAAAACAGAGAAAACAACGTTGACCAATGTTGTGAACCCTTAACAAAGTCATTAAGTGTTGTCTTCAGATCAAGTGTATCTATCCTTTCTTTGTGAACATTAAGTATTAATAAATGATTCAGCCGTTTCTGAGACATTTTTATCCTGAGATATGTTTTAACCCTAAGAGCACTGAATGATCTTTCTGATGTTGCATTTGTTGCTGGCATTACTAAAACAAGTTGAAGTACTTTTTTCACTTCAGACATAAGACTTTGTTGATCCTGAGAGAGAGAGGTGAAGTAATCCTTGACATCAAAAATATTTATATTATTTTTCGATGACTCATTTTGCTCCTTAAAGACCTGCTGAAAACGTAGTCCAAACGTGCCTCAAGTAGACCTTTGCTTAAATCATCACCATATAAGGAGCAAACACCATTTACATCATCTTCCAACCTCTCTTGCTTAATTGCTTTTATCAAAAGAGCTTCCATTTTATATCCGTGTTGATCAAAGCGTTCTTGTATGGCAGCAATGATAACATCTGATTACAATGATTACTTCATAATAACAATTATTACTTCATGGAAACAATGATTACTTCATAATATCTTAGTCTGTATAAGGATTTAGGGTCTGCATGATAATCACCATCAGAGTTACCAATATCAAACCTCTTAAATATTTTCCTGATCTAGGAATCTGAGGTTCATTAACATTTAATTTGGATGCCATAAGATTAACCTTACCCCACAGAAGATTAAAAGATGTGTCATTTTGAAGAGATTTTAATGTAGCAATAGTTATTAGAGCAATTTGATGTCCATCCATTGCAGACATGGACTTGTATCGCAAAGTGAATCTAAGATTATCTGAGTGCCTCAACATGGTCTCACCTAAAATAACTCTATAGAAGTAATTGAAAGTTTTCATTTGAGCTGGTACTCCATAAATTCTTGTCTTCAGTTCAGTATCCTTGCTTACATCAACTGCCTCTTCTCATGTCATCTGTAAAACGTTAGAGTTACTAATTATACTAGCAAGTGAATCTGCTCTTACTGTCTATCTGGTAGGATGTAGTGTTCTAATTCCAACAGTTGGAGCATCAAACAAGTTTGCTTTGATATTTTTAAACATTGCCTCTCTCATTGGTGAATACTTTATAAGTTTTATAATTTCATTTGTGTTTTCTAATGCATTTCTCATAATCTTGGATTGTTTTACAGTGTCACCAACAGCAAGATTTAAAGCATGACTGTAGTAATGAGTGTATACTGCTCTATGTCTGCAATTTGTTTGGCAACACCACTCCTTATCCCACTCATCACACTTGCCCCATCATAGCATTGTCCTCGTAGTTTTGCCATAGGAAGGTTCATTTGTATCATCACATCCTTAATAAGAGATACCAAAGTTGTTGCATCATTGAAATCCACAGCCTATACACCTAAAAACTCTTCGTGCATTTCCAGTTCTTCAATGATGTGTCTTACAACACATGTAACTTGCTCCATGTTGGATAAATCAGTAGTTTCGTCTATCATAATGGTCAGAGAAAGAGAAGACTGGAGCTCAGTCAGTTGTAGAAGGAATAGTTACCATCACCATGACTGCTTCTTTGTAAAAACTCAATTCATTGCTCCTGAACAATACTATAGTGTCTTTCTTAATTAGAGAAGCCAATTACCACCTGCCACAACGATGAAATTCATAAACGGTTTATATATTCAAAGATACTTTTAACAATAAAATAGTTTTTTACAGGGTATGAAAAAAGGATGATTTGTTAATGTCAATTGTTTTAGTTTAATTGCAATGTTATATACAAACAGTATACAAAAATACTTACAAATACTGCCTCGGGTTTCTTAGCAGTAATTTGTTTAAGCTTGCAGGCTTCAATACCCCAACAAGCACACAACGTTGAAACAACGTTGAAATAACGTTGATCAACGTTGATCAATGTTATTTCAATTTTGTTTCAACGTTGTGTGCTTGCTGGGACATGTATGGCAGAATATTGCGGCCTTTGCCTCATCATAATGTAAAAAAGCCAATTAGAGATGACAGGAATTAGGAACTGGTTCAATCGTTGCAAACGGATAGCTTTCTAAATGACGCCACGGACACTCACAAAATTATAGTTACGATCTATTAATAACTAAGCTTTTTTTTATAATTCATTTATACAACTACGTAAATAGATCAATTCGCGATTGTAAAAATGAACTATTCTGCTATATACCGGTATATAGCAGAATGAATTGACGCAGATTTAAATAAATAAATAAAAATATGAGCTGGTCAAAAGTGGTCCGGCGAAAGCCGGACGTGCTGGACCTATTCCTATGTCCTTGTAGAATCAAAATTTTAAAATAATATTTTATATTAAAAAATCTAACTAAAATAATTTTACTTTCATAATCATGAAAAACTCATAAATTCTTCTCTAACATCAAAAGAACTATCTATAAATCTAATAATTAAAGACATTTGTTCCTGATTGGAGCAATCAGATGCTTTATCAGCAATTATTGAAAAAAATTGATTTTCCTTTATATCGGAAATTAAAATATTCTGAATATATTTTCCACTGCAATTTATTAATTCATTTTGTGACGAATTAGAAATATAAGATGTATTCTTTGCACAGCTGTTAAGATAATGCTCAAGAACTTTATTCCCACCTCTGATCCTGTAGTTTAAAAGTTCAATACAATTTCCTACTCATTTACATTTAAGAATATTTTCCAACAGTAGGATAATGTTGGGAATCATTACAATGATCTCTCAAAGCTATATTGAGACGGCCTAAGAAAATGATTGAGTCAACAATTGAATGCAACTTGTCTCGATATAAAGCAACTTCCTTTTCATATTCTTTATTAATTAAAGTATCAATATTTTGAATACTTCCATTCATTGTATTTAAAACTGTTTAAAATATGGTTCAGGTGTTATAATGAAGATTTTGTACAGCTAAGAGATGTTCATTAATCTTTCCTTTATTCCCATGATAATGTCTATTAAAAGCACTCACAGCATCTGGCCAGTGCTTTACAGGCTGAGTAAACAAGTTTTTACATCTACTAGATTTCAAAGAGTATTTAAACCCAAACAAAACACAACTCAAAAAATATGTTTTATCTTCAGATGGTGAATAAACTAAGCCATGAAAATTGCTTTAACCAGATAAGTTGGAAAGATCGCCCATTTGTTTTTGGAAAAGAATAACTTTCATCAGGCACAAAAACATTTCTAATAAAGTTTTTTTTTAAACTTTATTAGAAATGTTAAAAATTTAAAAAACCATTTAAAGTAGATGCCTTTGAGAAAGCATGAAATATCATATTCACAAGAGAATTCACTTGACAATTTATTTGTATTAGACTCTAGTTTTGAAATTTTTGCAGATAAAAACTTTTTGTTTTTAATTTACAATCATTTTCATTTAAAGATAGCAAAGTATTCGAAGAATACGATTTTGAATATATAAAGGAATTGAAGACACTATTTCCGTGAGAGGATGTTATAAATTTGTTGTTATTAAGGTCAAATAAAAAAGATTTATTAGCAATGGTAGAAATAGGTGGTTCTTGATTGTTGTTGTATATATCTGTAAACACAGCAATTGTTAATTGTTTAGCACAATTACTAACTTTTTTACATAAAAATTTACGCTTCAAGCATTTCTCATCTGGAACGAAAACTAGAGGTACATAATAATTGTGTTTATGTTGAAGTGGAGGATTTGATTCTTCAAAAAAAAACAATAAATTCAGAACATCTGATGATGCCGATAAAATACGAGGTTCAATTTTAAGATTAAACATAAGTTTATATTTTAGGAGAGAACCATTTGTTTTGTAGTAACACTTAACTTGTTCAAAACACACAGTTGAAAGAGCAAGAATGCAAAGAAAATTAGACCATCCGAATTCTTGAGATATATCTAATGCCTTCAGGAAAACTAAAAGATGATCTTGTTAAGGAAGATCATCTTTTAGTTTTCCTGAGTCTACAGAATGTGTGGTCACAGACACTGCTAACAAATTATCTATTGATGAAAACTCATTTGGATACTTTAGGCACAAGCTGACAAATAATCGGTAATTACTGTAAAATGAGGGACTTTATTTAAATATAAATCAATTGCTGTCAGAATTCTTGAATCCATTACCTAACTATTATCACCACTCAGACAAATAGAAAACGAACTAAATAGACAATTACCAGTAGATTCAGATCTGTAAAAAAATCTGAATAAAGCTTTTTAATACACAGTAAAAAAAATCCAACACCAAGCTTAATGTAAAATAAAATTTTATTCAAGTATTTATATAAGTTTGATAAAAAAAAAAAAAGCAAATCAATTAAATCAAAGCAAAAGATAAATTTTATATATTTTAAGTCAAATTTATTATTAATAAATTTGACTTATAATTTTTAATGTTATTGTTATTTTTATTGTCAGGTAATACTGCAGTTAAGTGGCGTAAAATAATTTAGTATTTTTGCTTTTGGAGCTCTCGCTCGCAGAGGCTAAAAGTTCCTAAAATAATTATAAAAACCAAAGTAGATAAATTTCAAAGTAGTTATTTTTTAAATACGTTTTTGTTTAATATTTTTGTTTTTTGTTTTTATTGTTGATATTTTATCATTTATATTGTTAATATTTACTTATTACATTATTAATTATGCAAAATAAATTTAAATTTTCATATTTTATGATTGTATAATTTTAGTTTGTTTTAGTCAAATTTCTTATTACAATTAAAGAGTATAGGATACTACAATTATTGTTCTTGCTAATATATTTTTAAAAATAATTAAAAATTTTTATGTATCAACTACAGAGGATACTGACGAGACACACAAGATAGAAACGCCGAAAATATTGGAAACTCTTTAAATGTTTGACGCCAGATAAATTTATGAAGATGTGATGTATCACAGTACATACTATTTTTTATCAATCTGCGCTTTGCTAGCCACTGTAAAGCAGATAATGGTTGTTTAATAGAGTAACCAAGCTCCATTAAACACCAACTTTCTTGCAACACAAGTGGTTTAGCCTGGATTTCATCTTCAGCAACAATAGTTGTTAGAGCACTTGGTCTCCCACGACCAACACGTTGCATAGCTTCCTAAACAAATATTTATTATGTTAACTAAGAATAACTATTTACTTAATATAAACAATTTATTCAGTACAGAATTAATTAATAAAATTAACTTTTTTATATATAAATATAATACGCATATAATATATATATATATATATATATATATATATATATATATATATATATATATATATATATATATATATATATATATATATATATACATATATATATATATATATATAAATATATATATATATATATATATATATATATATATATATATATATATATATATATATATATATATATATATATATATATATATATATATATATAATAGAAATGAAAAAATAAGAAAATTTAACAGTGACTATTACTTTTACTTATTACATACTTTGTATGAGGCTTTTCTTTTCTTTTCTTTTTATACATTTCGAATTTTTCTATATTTCGAATGTGGTTTTCTTTAACGTTTCGCAACGTCACTTTCAAATTATTTTTTTTCATTTTCACCATCGCAGAATTTGATCAAGCAAAAATTAAAAATTATTTTACGCCACTTAGCTGCAGTATTATTACCATTATTATTATTATTATTATGATCATTATTATTATTATAATTGTTATTATTATTACTATTGGTAAAAATAATAATAATAATCAAATATAAAAATGATTTTTCTCTATTATTTTTTCTTTTACTTTGTGAAATAAATAGAGAAATACTTACTTCAACGTCATAGTTTTCCTTGAGCGGAATGTCACACTTAACAGAAATATTTCTCTTTACTGACTTTTGAACAGTCAAGAAGTCATAAAGATCTGGTTTGTGAAGGAAATTAATCTTTAACGACAATTCGATATAAACAGTTTGTAGATTTTCAATACAACCGTTCTCAATTAATTTTCTTACAGACTGTAAAGAAATGCAAGACATGCTAAAAATGTTTTATATTGGTCAGTTGAATGTTTCTTTTGAAATCTGCAATCGACAGAAACAAACGACCGATTAACGACTAACTTGCGTCTAACTTGACCTGAAGTTACGCTACTGAACGATGAAAAAAACCACTAGTTATATAAATTTAATAATTTTTTGGACTCTCGTTTGCCGAATAAACAGGCCAAGTTAGGCGCAAAAATGTTTTGCGCCTAACTTGACCTGAAGTTACGTTAAGGATAAAACGGAGGATAAAAAGGAAACAATTTAATAAGAATTTATACCATTTTGAAATCTCGTCAGTCAAATAAACGGGCCAGGTTAGGCGGGCCTAAAATGGTCCGAATTATGATACCGATAACAAAAATAGAATCCACTTTACGAATATTTCTTAAATTCGGAAGCCGGTGAAAAACGAGCAAGATGGGGACTACTTATAAAAATTCCTCAGATATCGCTAATTTACACCCAAAAAATTACAAAATAAAATCGAAAAATGAATTTTTTTTAAATTAGAAGGCTTTTTAATTAAAAAGTGTTTACCAAAAAAGATGTTAGTCGACGCGCCTAACAAGCCTAACCCTAAACCAGCCCATGCATTATGTATTCTTTTAAAACCATAAAAAAACAAGAATCAAAGTCTAATGACATAATTAAAGTGGGATTAAAATCATTTTATTTACTGGATAATCTGGCATACACTCAATCTGCGTTTATATACACCAAAACAATTAAAATATTATGCTAAAAGCGTTTAAAAATGAGCTTACTTCAAAATATCTGATGCATTTAGCTGTATGTTCATTAGAAAATGAAACATGTAAGTTTCATTAGTATGAGAAGTGCCTCGGAAAAAAAAGAATTAAAAAAGAATTAAATGACCTGGTAGCAGATTAAGCAAATAAAATAACTTACAAACAATGTTTGAACACTGATAGATGCTCTTTAGAAACAATAGTTAAAAGCCCAGATGAAGTAAAATTGAAAGATGAGTTCCTTGTTAACAAACAACTTATAGGAACTCACAAAGCAACTTATATGGACTCACAAAACATTATTATGTCAGCAAATCCTAGATATATTTTTTAAAGCTGCTTAAAGAAAACCTTAAAGCAAAAGAATGTATGATACAAATAGATTTTGTTTACATATCAAAGTCAAAAAGGTTTTATTCCAAAAATAAGGCTAAACAGTTTTTTAAAAAGTATAAAAGACTTCCATAATATAATGGATTTTTTTATCTAATGAGACATCCAGAGAGCACGTACGCAGTAAAGTTACTGGTTCAGGTCTTCCTCCCCGTGCACGCAACTGTATTCTTTCAACAAACTTCCCCTATTAGAGTACGTACCCATTATTTATTACAAATTAACCCCCTCCCCCTATGCATAAAATTTTCAAAATATTAAAAACAAAAATTTTTTTTACTTTTAACTCGACATATACTTAAATAATTTATTTAATTATTTAAGTATATGAACTTAAATAATTAACGAAATATTAATTTTTAACTCATGAAATTCAATGTTTAAATAAAAAAAGAAATCAAGTTTTTGGAGTAGTCAAACTGCGTACGTACTAAACACCGAAGTTTGTTTAACCCTCAACGACCTCAGGTATCAGATGATACACTGAATGGAAATAAAAAAATAGCTGTTTTTGATGTTTTAGACTATGTATTTGATGATGAGTGTGATTTTGAGGACACAGATTAATGTGATAATGTGTTTAATATTGAAATGATGCAGTAAACACTACTAATGAAGAAGAAAGTGAGAATGAATATGAAAAAACCAGTGATGATGAGCCTTTAGCAAGTATAGCATTAGGATCATCTAAAAATCTTAAAGCAATTATTTACAGTTGAAAATGTAAGAACTTTGAACCCCTTGATAACGTAACCTTCAAGGAGAAGAAAGGGTGGCTATATGCCATGCTACAATGAAAAAAGACAGAGGTGTTTATCCTGTAAGTCAGGACTTTTATACAAAAGCTGTAAATGCATGGCTTTGTTTTAACAAAGAAACTGTTTTGAAGTTTCAGGGCCGACGACACGGTTTTCGAAGTGGAGAGGCACACTCGTCAAATTTTAAAAAAGTCCTCTATATCTTGAATTTTCTTTAAAAAAAATAGGATCCTTTAGAAAAAAATGGGGGGCACCCCGGTGTCGTCGGCTCTGAGTTTTTCATTCCTAACTTTTTTATGGATTACTGAATTTGTTAAAACATAAATATTTTGATAAATAATTACCCGTTGTATCATATCTAATGCAACTCAAAAAAGAGCCTTGACATCATTTTTTTGTCCTGAAATTTTTTCTCTAATTATCTTATGCCCTAAGGATTACATGAATTAAAAATAAGATTTTTTGGGGTTTTTAAAGTTATTTTCGGCATTTAAGGATTAACTTCGCCAACTGAAGTTAAATGAAGTCAAATTGAGAATATTTGTTAAACGTCGGGGCCAAAGTTTATCAAGTTTCTATTCGTTTAATAAAAATACTATTCGCCAGTGCTTAGTACGTACTCGCTATCTCAAACCCTCCTCCCCTTGTACACAATCTTAGGTTTTTGGGAAATCCCCTTCCCCATACCTGCTTATGTACATTATGGAAGACCACTTAGACATCTTCAAAAGATCAGCAATAATTCGTTCAGACTCGCAGTCTTCCATTATAAGTAGTATTTGTACACGTTTAACAAGTGATGTTATAAACATTCTCTAAAACAACAATAATTATGTTACGTACGATTTTAATGTTATTGAGCATTTTTCTATTAGTCATATATATATATATATATATATATATATATATATATATATATATATATATATATATATATATATACACACACACGCAAATACTTATAAATTTTTTTTTTATGAGCCTATAATAAAAATGCTTTAAAAGCGTCAGTGATTTCACTTTTGTTTTCAAAACTTTTATCCCTTTCTAATCGAATATGAATTTAGGAATCACAAGTTTTATTTTACAAGTATTCTAATTTCCACCTAACACTTTTACATAAATAGAATTTATATTTACTTCATTTAAAAAAAGAAAAGTTAAATCATATTTGTTAACAAATTTAATCCGCCATTTGTAAAAAAGGCAAAAATGGCTTCACTTTTCGGATCGAAGTTAGACATCTTTTTCAAAAACTTTGTTTTGCGTCCTGAAGTGATAAATATGACAAAGTTTTAGTTGAACTTTCCGAAGCAAACGCTGATCACAGTAAACCAAATATTTTAGAAAATATTGTAACTGAATCCATGAAGGACAAATTGGCAGAGCTAGAAAATAGAAGTAGACGAAACAAATTGAGAATTAATGGAATTGAGGAATTAGAAAACGAAAGTTGGGAAGATTGTAAAAGAAAAGGTCAAGATATACTTAAAACCAAACTTGAACTTCAAGGAAACTTTATTATTGAACGAACACATTGAGTAGGAAAAAAGTAAAAAATTAATAATAAAGTCAGAACCGTCGTTGTGAAATTTTTAAATTTTAAAGACAAGTCAGCTATCCTTGACAAATACATAAAAATGAAACTTTGGAATCAAAAGCTATTTATCAACGAAGATTTTTGCGAACGGACGAACGAGTTATGAAAAAAGTTGTTTAAAGACGCTAAAGAACTAAGGCGAAAAGCTAAATATGCTAAAGTTATTTATAACAAACTAATAACGCGTGATTTTTAAAAGAATTTCTTTTATTTAATAAGGTATAATCTAAAAATAAAAATGGATTCCAATAATTTGAACAATTTTGAATTAAACTCTTTTGATTTCTTTCAAAATGATGACTTTTTACAAAACAATGAAGCGGATCCGTATTTAAATAATTTTATCGGAGCCGGTGCTTTACTAAGCAAATGCTCCTATTATTATTCCAATGAAATTCCAAAAAAAAATTCTTAATCCCAAAAATTTAAATATTTTGCATAATAATATAAGAAGCATATCAAAAAGTTTTGAAAATTTTTGTATAAATATGAAAGAGCCTCTTAGTTTTTTTAACTTAATTTGCATGTCGGAAACTTGGTGTAGCTCTGTTGACGTACTTTCTAACAGAAATAACTGTTTACCAGGTTTTAATGAAATTTCTTTCGAGCGTAAAAATAGAAAGCGAAGCGGTGGTTTAATAGTTTATATTAAAGAATGTTTGAGGTATATTATGAGGCCTGACATGAGTAATTCTGATGACAACAGAGAAGTTTTAACAATTGAAATCATAACCACAAAAAAAAAAAATTTAATTTTAGGTTGTTGCTATCGCCCTCCTTCAGGTCAAATTGGAAACTTTAACATACTTATTAATGATATTTTAAGAAAAAGCTGTCAAGAAAAAAAATGATACTATTTAATAGGTGACATTAATTTGGATAGTTTTCAATATCACACCAACTGTGGAATTAATAAATTTTATAATAATGTATTTGAACATGGGGCAATACCTTTAATTAATAAGCCAAGAAGAGTAACTTCAACTTGAGCTACTTTAATTGACAATATCATAACAAATGATATTTTTTCCATGCTTTATATAAGGTTACTTTCTATATATATATGTTTGTGTGCCACAAAATTTGAAATCAATTTTTGAAAGCTTTTTTCTCAACCAATTTTGCTCAAATTTTGCACACTTAATCATTTTCGATGACAATACAAGGAAATGGAAAAATTTGACCAAAACAAGTTAATTAAGTTAACAAAAATTTAATTTGTATTTCCCCATACATTTTATTTATTTGATATGAATTGCGTATTACGTCACAAAAATCATTGATTTGCAAATTATTTGCAGTTTCGAAGACATTAAAGCGCAGCGATTCAAAACCTATTGTTTTTTCCATGCTTTAAAAGAATTTCTAGGCCCAATAGAATTCTGCTTGCATAAAGCATGGATTTGAAAAAAGAATTTTTTTTTGATTTACTAGTTCTCTAAAAAAAGGTATAATTTTAAGCGACATCTTAGATCACTTCCCCATTTTTATCTCGATTAACATTACGGCAAAAAAAAAATATCCCAACAGAAAATAATTTTTTCAAAACACTTTTTTACTGCAGCAAATTTAAAATCGTTTAAAGAGCAGTTATATCTGCTTCATTGGAATCAAATTAAAGTATCTACAGACACTAATCAAATTTGTGGCGCTTTTTTTAAAACTTTTTATAAAATATATGACATAAACTTTCCGAAATATACATTAAATAAAAAAACCAAGAGTATAATGTTACCATGGATCACAAAAGATCTTTGAAGATCCTCTAAAATTAAGCAAAAATTATATATCAAGTACTTAAAAACCAGAACAAACGAAAATAAGATTCTTTGTTTCCAAAAAATTTGAAAGACAAAGAAAAAAATTTAAAGAATTGTACTACTCAAATTTACTTGAGATGAACAAACATAATTGTAAACGCATATGGAAAGTTCTTAGAGAACTTACTAGCATGCAAAAAATAAAACCGTGCTCACTGCCCAAAACAATAAAAATTAATGATGAATTTTCCTCTGATTCAACTGTAATAAGTAGTGAATTAAATAATTTTTTTGTTTCTGTCGGCCCTAATCTAGCTAATAAAATTCTTCTTGTGACTAACAAAATAGATCATAATGATTTTTCGGTCTTAAGATCTTATGAATTATCTTACGAAGACTTTGAGCAATCTTTTAAGATGCTTAAGTGTAATAAATCAGCTGGCCATGATAATATAAATGGTAATGTTGTCATCGAGTCTTATGAACCCCTAAAATATATACTATTTAAAGTTTTACATGTTTAATAAAACAGGGCGTTTTTCCTGATTTCCTAAAAAAAGCTAGACTCCAATTTTCAAAGCTGGTGATGCAACCGATGTCGCCCATTTCCAATTTCCAAAATCAATTATCGCCCAATTTCTGTTTGTCTGTTTTTTCTAAAGTTTTTCTATAACTTAATTTATAATTACCTTTCTTTAAATAATATATGTTTCTTTAAATACTATATGTTAATCAATACGGATTAAAAAAAATAACTCAGCAGAACATGCAATAATCCAAATTATTCGCAATATTTCTGAATCTTTTAAAAATTCTCAATTCACGTTGGGAGTTTTCATAGGTTTATCAAAAGCTTTTGCTACAATTGATCATAAAATTCTCCTAAAAAAATTGAATATTATGGAATTAAAGGAAATGCTTTACTGTTACTAAAAAGCTATTTAAGCAACCGTAAACAGTTTGTTTATAGTAATTTAACTGACCCATCCAATCTATTAAATATAACCTGTGGTGTTCCCCAGGGTTCTATACTTGGGCTCCTTCTCTTTCTCATTTACATCAATGATTTACATAAAACTTCGAACTTGATCGAAGATGACACTAACTTCTTTTTATCTGAAAACAATATTACATTATTGTTTCAAAATATGAATATCGAGTTAACAAAAGTTTCTGATTGTTTAAAATAAACAAGCTTTCACTTAATGTTGAAAAAACTAAGTGGATACTTTTTCATCCAGCTTCTAATAAAAAACCTCTGCCTTGCGATTTACCATTACTTTTTATTAACAAAATTCTAATAAAAAGAGTAAATAATACAAACTTTTTGGATATCTAAATCAATAAAAACCGTTAAAAATTCGTTTTCCATTTTTTCAAACTAATTTTGGAAAATCAAACATTTCATTTTGTGGAGCTTCTCTTTGAAATAAAACAGTTTTAAAACATTTCGATTTTTCTTTGGAATGGAGTTAGCTCTTATTCAAAAAAAAGCATTTTGTCTATTAATGATATATTTTTGTATTTTTCAAATATTGAATAATTTACTTTTTTATTTTTTATGCACTGATGTAACTGATTATGTATATGAATGCACTTAAATTTTTCTTGTGCTTGACCATGTATCTATGCATTTGATATTTATGAGATTTTTAAATTTACGAGCGGTTTTCGACGAAGGCTTGATGGTCTTCTGCAAGTGCCTGCTGTATTTTTGTTTATTTATATATTCTAGTTGTAAAAGAATTTTTTAATCCTTACAATTTCATTTATTTGTATAACGTTTTTTATACTTTGTATAAATTTTAGATTTCAAATTCCTCATCAGCGGTTCTCTGTGACAAGACCTAATGGTCTTCTTTGAGTATCCGCGTTCTTTATTTATTTTTTATTTATTTATTTTTACGATATCTTCACTTGTATTTTTCTCTTGTATATTTGTATTTTATCTTAAACATTGTAATGAAGAACAAAACAAAACGAAAAAAAACAAAAAAAAAAAAGAAGATATTTACCTTAAAGGTTATACGAATGATTTTAAAACATTTTCCGCCGTTTTTTAAATTAGAAAAACACATCACTGATTCAGTGATGGCTCTATTACTTACTTTTTTTTTTTACTTACACGAGTAAGTTAATTTTTATCAAAAAGTAAATTACACTAGTAATTTTAAACGTTCTAAGCAAATTTACATTTCCGTACAAGTAATTAATTTTTTTGAAATGACTTTAACTTTAAAATGTAAATTTTTTTACTTTCAAAAGTAAGTTATGTAAAAGAAGATTACATCAAAAAGTAATTTACTTTTACATGTAAAAGTAAGTCACATGAAAAAGCTGTTTACTTTTGCATTTAAAAGTTAATTACTTTTGAAAATTGCATTACATAATATAAAAGTTCCTCAAACTGTAATTTACATTTACCTATAAAAGTAACTAATTAAAAAAAAATTATATTAAAAAATAACTTGCTTATGAAAGTAAATTACATAAAAGTATTATGCTACCAAATGTAAATTAAATTTACAAATAAAATAATATTTTTTAAGTAGGAATTTTTTATTTTAAAAGTAATAACAAATCTTTATTAAAAATAAATTATATAAAATAAAATTTAAATTACATAAGCTTACATTTTATATCATTTGTAAAGTAAATTAAAAGTAATTTATATAAAGTAAATAAATTTACTTATATTTTACAATAACTTTGACAGGATCTTGTACAAAAGTAATGCAAAAAAGTAAAGCTTTACGGCACTAACATTTAGATTGCCGCAACATTTGATTTGCGCGGTTTTAGGTATTTCTTCCCTGTAAAGTTTGAAAATATCAATAATAGGTTTCTGCCCATGATTAAAACCCTCTCTAGTTCCGGTTCATGATAGTTTTAGCTATAATAACCATTCTCTGAATAAAACTGTCTCAAAAACATTCACTCTCGGGCCAACCATTCAAAAGGTCTGGAATTTAGACAAGCTGAAACAAGGCATTTAGCAGAAGGCGCATATACTCATGGGATACTCTGAAAGGGTAGTTTATTTGAAAGGAAAATAATTGGTATAATTGTTAGTTCTTTTTTACATGTTTTTTGCGTAAATGTATTTATTATTTAAAAACTAAGGAGAGAAAGTTTAAACCTATCCTAAATTATGGTGACTATTATAACAATATTATATTATTTTTTGAAAAATACAAATGATCTTGTAGACTGAAGTCACTTATAAAAACTAAATTATCTTTTACGATAAAGTTTTATCAGGGCCACTAACTTATTTCCTCCTGACATAAAAATTAATACTAAAACAAATAAATCAAAAATATGCCTTTCCAAAGCTTTTTTGCAAAAAATTATTCTTTCTAAAAAGTTATAAACCCCAACTTTAAAGAAAAACAAAATATTAGAGAAAAAAAGTAAAGGTACGACCCTCCCCCCCCCTTGCCCATGAAACAAATCTAACATGCATGTTCATCGGGACTAGACAAATCCTGTCAAGATAAATAAAATCAAAGTAAAGTCTGAAAGATAAAGTAAAATCAAAAAAAAAAAAAGGAAAAGAGATTTAAAAAAGTGGAGTTTTCCAGTTGGTTCTGAAAACAACTTTAAGATGTACTTTTATTAAATTTACACAAATGCTGGAAGTTTCAAAGCTCTAGCTAGTCTGGAAGGTAGTGTAAAATTAGTCGCAATTTCTGGGACAACTGATAAACATCTTGTGAAGTCAAACTAACGTTTGGAAAAAAATTAAAAGTTAACTCTAAAGCACTATTTTAGTTGAATAAGATTTTATTTTTACAATTATCATTGTGTGGGTTGGACACCAACGCAACAATAAGGAGGTTGTTAGACTGTCCACAACCTGTAGTAGAAGATTGAACAGCTTTCCTTACCATCTTTTTTCAAATAGAGTATATATGATAAAACGTAATAAAAGATTATATTGGATAAACACTCCTTTAATCATATAAATTATATCAGATAGTTTAAATGACTTATAACTTTTTAAAAACTGCTTTAGCAGTCGATGTCTTTGCGGATCCCAGAAATGTTATATTGCGTCATATTACCATAACAAAATACTTGATTGAAAAGGCAAATACAAAAAAAAAAAACTGGAGGAAAAACTTAGAAATTATATGTGGTAGTGGTATAGTTTTAAGCATTTTCAAAATATCATCTTATCGCTGCTATATATTTTTATACTATAAAAGGTGATGGGCTGGCATATCACCCTTTATTTTTAAGTATTTAGTAACGACTATTGTTTGATGAAAAGGCAGCAGAAAAACAATTTAAAAAATACAGTACAGTAAAAAATAAAATACAGTAAACACTTTACAATAAATTTGTATTCCAGCTCTCTAGTTTTAACAGGATACAAAAATGTCTAGTGTAAACAGGATACAAAAATTGCAAAAGAATTAAATCTTAAAAAGTATAAAAAGAAAATTACCACCTCTACCCTACCCCCAATCTATTGACCTTTCCCCAATCTGCGCTAGCTGGAGCGTATCTCAACCTCGAATGTATCCTCACAATTAAAATAATCCAATCAATACATTTTTATAATTTAATCTACTACCCTTAGCTATTCAACCCTTTCATACAGTTAGGTAGGTGAGAGTAGATTTTGTTAAAAACAATTTATTAAAAAATACGCATAATATTTAGTCAACTCAGCATGGTAGTATTTGCTAGTGGCATTTATGTTAAACATAAATTATATAAAAAATATTAAATTCTTATTAAAAAAAACGTGTACTGCGACATGCTTGTTTACATGAAGAGCAATAGAAATACGCAATTATTAGTAAGCATTATATATATATTATAATATATATATAAACACACACACACACACACACACACACACACACACACACACACACACACACACACACACACACACACACACACACACACACACACACACATATATATATATATATATATATATATATATAAATGAATTGAATTATAATTATTTATTTATAAATTCAGTATAATAACTTTAATTGTAATTATTTAATTTTAAATATAATTTTAAATATAATTATTTAATAATTTTAAATATAACTATTTAATTATTAATTTATTTACAAATTTGATAATTTATTTTAAATTACAGACCTCAAATGTTGTCATTAAAAACCGTGTAAATTCATTAACAATAAATTTTTCTTGTTAAACTATTTAAATCGAAATGTCATTTTCTTGAACGTAAGACTTCGTATTCGATTGTCGTTTTGCGAAAAACTACAGTGTGTAACAAAAGTTGTGTTATTTCAAATTTTTGTTTGCAAAAAGTTTTAAAATGGCATCTTTAAATAAAAAATCGCTTATTTGAAAATATTATGAAATTTGTAAGGAAGACAAAATAACAGTTTATTTGCTGTGTAAAAGCAAGATCTCGCGTGGTGAAAAATGCAAAGCTTGTAAAAACATCAAAAAATACTTTTGGCAGCGAGTAATTGTTATTTTTATACATAAACTTTAGTATTTGAAATAAATTAAGTTTTGATTTATTATGGACATATATATTTCATCACAGCGGAAGGCTTTTCTAATCTCTTACAATAATTGCTTTACATGCTTGGATTTTAGAAAAACTACCTTCAAAACAAGCATTCTGAGCAGTACGCTAACTACGGCAAGTGGAAATGAAGGTTTTCTCACTTATACCGACTAAGATACCAGCAGTAACAGGTATGTAAAAAAAAAATCAGTTAATTCTGAAAGAGACAACTGAAAGGGAATTGTGTTGGGATATAAATGATCCAAAATCAATAAAATATCTTTATTTAATTCGAGAAATGATTGCCCTAGACAATGAACCATTATCACTTGTTGAACGAGTTGGCTTCAACAAGCTTGTAGTAAAGGCAGTATCGCCATCGCCATACAAAATACCAAAAGAACTCAATGCTGTAGCAGAATGATGGAATATTTCACTTAGCAAAATCCATTTTCTTGTCTATGAGAGTGGACCCAATATCACAAAATGTGTACGAGATGCAGAATATGATTCTGCCAAGTGTTTTACTCATTTACTGCAATTGGTTCTCAATGTATTGCTAAATTCTCAAATAAAAATAACACAGATGGTAGCTGCTGCAAGGCAAATTGTCACATAATTTAACCACTCTAGTATACCACAAGAAAAAATGAAATGCGTTCGTCATGAACTTAAACTGCCAGTTCAATACAAGACATAAGCACACGCTGAAATTCAACATACTATTTATTGGAGAGATTGTTAGAGCAAAAGAGAGCTGTTTTGTTGTACATAACTGACCATAATTCTTTAAACAATTTAACACCTGTTAAATTTAAGCGTTATCTGTTAAATAAAGCGGCTGTATAGCTCAGTTGGTTACAGCGTCAAACGAAAAGTTAAAATCCGGAGTGTTGAACAATTTGAGTTCAAATCTTGCCAACGCCAACTTAGCGTTTAAGTAGTACTTTGGTACGCAAAAATGTTGGTCAATAACGGATGCTACTTTGGATCAGTCTTAAGGACTATTTGTGGCTGTTCCTATGCTAAGCCAGCAATATCTTCGTATATAGGAACATTGTATAGAAAAATATAGCATAAACATTCAAATATAAATATAATATAAAAAAAAATATATATATATATATATATATAACATGTGATTCCAAAAAATCTGGAAAAATTAAATTCTAAAATATTTTTAGAAAGATGACTTATTTTTTTTGGTTTTGAACGATGTTTCAAAAAGAGCAATGTTCATAGAGTATTATTACAAAAAATTACAAATTTTTCATTCCTTGTCTGCGAACGGTATCAACTCTTGTAAAACTCTCCTTACCAAGTCGATGTACGCGCTCAATGTCGACATGTTTGAAGCAGTAGTTGATACGATTTCTCAGTTGGATCAAATTTTTTAGCTTTCCAACAATTAGCATATACTGCTCTCTTGATTTCATTCCAAAAATCTTCAATAGGTCGCAATTCTGGTACGTTTGCAATATTTTGACTTCTGGGCACATACTCGACATTTTTGGACCTCAAAAATTCTTGAACTTTTTTTGATTAGTGAGATGATGCAAGGTCAGGCTAAAAAACAATTTCATCATCTTTATGAACAGTCTCTATAAATGGGAGCAAACATGATCTCAAACACTTGTCTATGTCCACATTTTCATTGACAGCTTGACCGGAAGGTGCAACATAATGCTTTGACAATCCCTTTAGAGAAATTGCAACCCAAACCAATAATTTTTGTTCAAATTTTGATTTTCTTTTTAATTTAACATCATTTGGTGTCCTAGTAACATCTGATGAATAAAATCCTCTGTTTCCTGAAATATTACAATTACTTAATCCAAAATATGATTCATCGTCAATGATCACCTGTTTTTTTCGAAAAATTTCAACCAATTTAGAGCACTTTGGACGAACAAGAGATTGTTGTTCAGGAGTTCTTTTTGGAGCCTTAATTTTGTTATGATAATGAATGATTGTCTTCTGCTTTATCGTTTTGCATATGTATGATTGATTGGCATGGAGTTTTTTAGCAAGAGAGTGTTGACTGATTCCATGTTGATGGTCGATTTTTTTTTCCAATTGTTTGATCTTCTTTTTTGTCATCTTAACTGCTTTCATACCGCTTCCAACTTGTCGTTCGGGTAATATGTTGTTGTCTTTTCGTTTTAGAATATTGTAGAGCGTAGACAGGGCCGTTTTTGGAGCGTCGTAGGCTCTAGGCACTTTGCAAAAAAATGTAGCTGTAGGCCTTTCTTTCAATTTAAATGTCATGTACACGTTATTCAATTTACATTATTTTTTAATTTTTGTACGTAGTCGTTAATGGGCCTACAGTCGCTGTTTGTTTGACTATTCTGTATCTGTACACATGTTATGCCTTAAAGAAATTAAATTGTAATCATTTCATTAATTGTATTTCTCTCACTATCATTACTTTAGTTATGATCATGAAAAGTCATTAAAAATTCAGCAATCTATGGTTTGTTATTTGTTTTAAACGTTTGTTTAAATTTATCAATAGTTTACATTTATTTAAAAATGAAATTCTCAGAATTCCACGTATTATTTTAAAAAGTACGATTTTATTTGCAAGGTATTTTATTAGTTATGATTACGTTTTTGTAAATTATTAATAAGTTTTGTTAAATGTAATGTTTTATGGAATATATTTAAATGTTTTCTCCCTCTTTAAATGGGTTAACATATTTTATTTTATTTTTATGTTTTATGTCTATTCTATACTGAATATTTATTATGATTTTCAGAAATTCAAGTCATGTCCGATGGCGATGGGTACAAGAGAAAGCACAAGTCACAAGAAACGGCAGAAAAAGCAAAGGAAAGAGGATGCATAAAAAAAAATGAAAGGTTCTTTGCTAAGATATGTTAATAAAGTAGATGCTACTTCTAGCAATGACAATTCAATAAACTCTTTCGTTTCTTCAACAAGTCCAGGAATAGTAATACCAGAGCCAGAACCAATGCTGACTGACACTGTGGAACAATGCAGTTGTGCAATGAGTTTTACAAGTGAACCAGTTATTCAAGCAGATGCGGAACCAACAGTAGCAGATTTAGGATTGGGAATAAGGAATAGTAAGGAATCTATTTCAAATGATCCTGCTGAATGGGAAATAAATGCTGATCTCATAGCTTATTATGCAGAGAATATCCCATCACAGAATTTGAAATCTGGTTTAAGCTTAAAAGGTAGACAATTTGGTGAAAAGATTAGATATGTACGCAAGGAATATTTTATAGGAAAACTGGTAAATGGAGAAATTGTCAGCAGGGATTGGCTCATATATTCGCCCTCAACTGGTAAAGTGTTTTGTTATATTTGCAAGATATTTGGTTGCAAAACTGGCAGTGCTGGTACTAATTATGCACCAAGGAATCAATTTATAACTGGTTTCGATGACTGGAATTTCGATGCTGCTGTGTCGATGATAATGAAATACAAAAAGTCTACTCGAATTGATGTTGAACTTCAGAAGGAAAATAAGAAGTCTTGCAAATACTGGACTGAAGTCTTGAAGAGGGTTGTTGTAGTGATAAAGTTTCTTGCTGAAAAAGGGATTAGCTTTTCGTGGTGACAATCAATTGCATAACTCTCCTAACAATGGAAATTATCTTGGTTGTATTGATCTGTTAGCTAAATTCGATCCATATCTAAGAGAACACATTCAAAGATATGGAAATCCAGGGAGGGGAAATGTATCATATTTTTCAGCAAACATATGCGATGAACTCATTAATATATTAGGAGGCAAAGTTTTAAAGCAAATAATTTCTGAAATCAAGGATGCTAAATATTATGGAATTAGCATCGATTCAACCCCTGATATTAGTCATGTAGATCAGCTCACACTTGTTATTCGCTATGTACTCAAAAACAGAAATGTAGTAGAGCGATTTCTTCAATTTAATCCAATCGAACACCATGATGGAGAATACATTTAATCTTGTGGTTGGTATTCTTCAGTTTCATGGAATAGACATCAAAAATTGCCGATCACAATCTTATGATAATGCCAGCAATATGAGTGGAATATATTCTGGTGTGCAAGCTAGATTCAGAGAGATTAATCATTTAGCAGAATGGGTTCCATGTGCTGCCCACAGCCTAAACTTAGTTGGTTCAGCTGCCGTGGAGTGTTGTTCAGCAGCTGTAAATTATTTTGGTGTCATACAGTCAGTTTATAATTTTTTCTCAGCTTCAACGAAGAGATGGTCAACTCTTAAAGAACTTCTTAAAGAAAAAGTATTTGTTTTACGTTTGTTTAAAGCTTATCAGAAACTAGGTGGTCCTCTAGAAGTGATGCCACAAGAGCTTTCTATGCAAAATACTTACAAATTCGTCAAGCATTATGTGAAGTCACTAACAGCAAACATCAACCACCAGCAGCTGTTCATGAAGCGAAATCACTGGATAAACATTTAGACTACTTTGAAACTGCGTTAATGTATGTGATTTGGAAAGATTTACTTCAAAAGATGAATATTGTCAATAAAGCCGTACAGGAGCCGGGTATTGAGCTGTGCACCATCATTAAACTGTACGATGGTCTCATACAGTATTTTCATGATACACACAGTAAGTTTGAAACATTCGAAGGCCAGGTAAAAGATCTCACAGAATCTGATTACAAAGAAGCTACACAACGCAAGCGAATACAGAAGCGATTTGATGACGAAGGATACAAGTAATCCCAGTTTAAATGTTAGTGCCAGTGATAATTTCCGTATTCAACAGTATTACGTTATCATTGACAGACTTAATAATGACATGGAAAAACGCAGCTTATAAAGTATTGTACGAAAGGTTTAACTTTCTTCTTGACAACAGATCTTTGTCGAGTGAGGAAGAAGTGGCTAAAACCAAGGCACTAATTCAGTTGTATCCATTAGACCTCGAAGACGAATTTACCGATGAGTTTTTGCTGTTTTCTGAAATGTTTAGTGATGGTAAATCGGTGTCTGATAAGATTAAGCTGCAAATAGACAATAAACTAGTTGCAAGTTTTCCAAATGTTAATATCGCTTTCAGGATTTATCTCTCTATATTAGGCACGAATTCAGAAGGTGAATGTTCTTTTTCAAAATTAAAACTGATAAAAAACTATCTGCGTTCAACTATGGGACAAGCCCGACTATCCTCCCTGGCACTGCTATCAATTGAAAATGAAGTAATGCGGGAGGTGACATTTGAAGATGTTATAGTTGATTTTGCAAATACCAAAAGTCGAAAAGTTAATGTCATCTAATTATACTGTTTGATTATAAACATTTTTATCAATTATGAATATTATGCTGCATCTGTATGATTGTTTTATTAATGAAATGAAAAATACTTTAAAATTTCTTTTTTTTCATTTCTTTTGTAGGCCCCTGTAGATTCGTAGGCTCTAGGCACAGTGCCTATAGTGCCTAATGGATAAGATGGCCCTGAGCGTAGATCTTGGAATACTTTTCATCATAAAATGTTTTACAATTGCGTTTTTGGAAAGTTCTGGGTTAATTTCAATAAACTCGTACACTCGCTTTCTTACGTCATCTTGTTTCGTCATTTCAAATTTGTTGCTCAGTATAAAATTAATGAGTTTTGTAGAGAATCCTCTACAAAATGGCGTGCGAGCCAATCAAAATTGAAAAATTTACGCGGAGAAAAAATTTACGAGGAAAATTGGTATCGTTTCTATCAACAAATACCGAAAAAATTGTTTTCATTCATCATAGTTAAACACTGATAGATTTCAAGTATTAAACTTATTTTTACCTTCCCCGTGTCAAACATAAAATCTTATAAACAAATATAAAATCTTATAAGCTCGAAAACATTTAAGAATTTCATTTCTTTCAGAAGCAGTTTTGAATTTGAAAAACAAGTTACAAAATTAATTAAGCGAGCTGCGTGATTCTGATGCTGATAAAAAGATTTAAGTTTAGTTTTGTGCGCGCTTCCCCATATAATTATTTGCATAATTTAAATGGCTGTGGGTAAACGAATATATATATATATATATATATATATATATATATATATATATATATATATATATATATATATATATATATATATATATATGTATATATATATATATATATATATATATATATATATATATATATATATATATATATATATATATATATATATATATATATATATATATATATATATATATGTATATATACATTGTTTTTAGGTTTCAAATCATAAAGATTTATAAATACACTAGGTGATATATTTTCTTTACATTTAAACATAAAATATTCAAAACATTTAGTTCGTAAATATTCAAAAATTTCTTTAAGAAGTGGTGTTCAGCTTGAAAAACGATTCATAAAATTAAATGTGCGAGCTTTGTCGATTTCTGATGTCGATAGAGAGATTTAATGTATATATATATATATATATATATATATATATATATATATATATATATATATATATATATATATAGGGGACATAAAATTTGGGGCTTTTTGTTCCCAGCCGCTAATCATCGCAATTTTTTGCAAAGCATCCTTATTTGACATAAGTATAAACATATAAATGTTTGGAGTTTGCTCCATGTCTGGAAGGTAGCTATCTCAAAGACCAAAAAAAGCTGGTTCCGGCTCTGTATATATATATATATATATATATATATATATATATATATATATATATATATATATATATATATATATATATATATATAAATATATATATATATATATATATATATATATATATATATATATATATATATATATATATATATATATATATATATATATATATATATATATAAACCGAGAAATTACTATAAAGTCATTTATGGAATGGTAGAAAGTGTCTGTCATTGAAATTATTGGAACATAAAAATGAAATGATGAACTTTATTGAATCATTCAACAATGAAGATTTAAAGATCTTTTTCAGTATATATAACAATAAAGATTTGAAGATAATGTTCTGCACAATGCGTAATTTGTACGATTATAAATATAAGGATATGGAAATTTAAATGTGTAGAATTTTTCAGTTTGCAAAGAATGCCTGAAAATCTTTCAAAGCTCCACTGTTAAAGATTTCAAGACATTGGACTCCAGGGTTTTGGAAAAATCTCCAGGGTCCGGAGGATCTAATATAAATGTTCATCTTTCAGAATTTCATGTGTCTGCTGATCAATAAACATGCTTTACTTTATTTTGGTCTAACTCAGCCTAGGAAATTTCTCTATAGATTAAACCCTTAAAGACTTTAAATCCTGATTTCTTACCATGATGTACTTGAAATCTTGGTTTCTTACCATGCAAAAATCTTTATAAACCCTAAATTTATATTTAATGATGGTAACAAAAACTTCATCAGTTCATTAGGAGAAGTGCTGCACACTGAATTCCCTTTTTCCATTCTCCCGCAGCAGGTTCCTCTGCTGTATTATGGAGAAAAGAACTTGTGTTTTATTTTTTGACAAGAATTTGAAGAATAAAATCAGAAATTTGTAATGTTGATAGTTCAGGTGATTCATTTTCAGATTTCAGAGAATAATCTGCTGCAGTTCTTTTCCATTAAGTACTGAGCAAATTGCAGATGGTATAATGAAATAGTTTGCAATCCATTCATTCTTCTTAACATTCTGTGCTGTAGAGACAGTTCAAAAGAAGTAGTCTGCAACATAATGGTTTGCTCTCTTCATATCAGTGGAGTAGCAAAACGCATGGAACAACTTTTTCAAATGATCTAGTTCCAGAAGTTAGAAACCCAAATTTTTTAACATTTATTTGGCGCCCAGCTTATATCTTGATCTCCAATCATGATCTCCACCCACTAATCACTAGAGATCCGTGGTTCAACGCCACCTCTGGGCAAGTTTTATAACATCAGTGTGTAAGGCGGCGTGAACTTCCTTTCAATTGCTTTTCCACGGTGCTTTAAGTTAAGACCGTAAGGAAAAAAAAGGACTCTTAGTAGAGGAAGATATTTGATAAGTAAATAAGTGATGACTCAGCACAAAATTATTATAAATGTGATGACGCGTACGACTCAACTGAAAATTTTTTTTTCAGCAACTATTAAACAGTTGTTGAATTATTGAAATGTAATCACACAACTATCTATAATTAGATGACTTCATCACTAATACAATTTGGCTGTTCACCAGTAGAATCTCTATTTTTGAAAAATTTGGTGAAAAATTTACTTCTCGAAAGTAAAAGCATCACTAAATAAAATAGACTTAAAATGAGGAATCTATTATTTACCAAGGCTTCCAAAAAACTATTAATGCTACTTAACAATTTGTCGACGCTACAATTAGATTCACCAATGCAACCGAAAATTGCTAAAAAAATCTTTTCTCTGTTACCGATACTACCATAAAGTATTGTTTATCAAGTTTTGTAAACTGATAAAGAATACTTTATGCTAAAAAAGTGCAAGTGAGAAACAGGGACGTGGTGGCCCAGTACAAGGGTACCAGGACTTGTACAGGGTCCTGATTCTGGCTATGGAAACCCCAACCCCAATCCTCAAAGAGAAAAAACTTATTTTAGTTCTATAAGTTTATATCAGGGCATTTTTTATAACATTTTGTTTAACTTGCTTTCACGTTTGTTTGTTTGCTTGTTTTGTGTCCGCGCAAAACAATCACTAGGTCAGCGGTAATAATAAAAGAAATACGCTAAACCAGTGTTTCCCAACGTGGGGCGTAGGAAATTTTCAGGGGACAATTCGATTGTTCGGGGGCAATGGGAAAAAAAAAGGACTTTTTCAGTCTATATTTAACCACATAGTCGAAACTCTAGGAAACGTCTATTATGAAGTGCATCATGCAAAATTTTTTCGCTGGAATGCATTCGGAAAACTAAGATTAGTTTCGCCAAAATAGGATTCGGAAAACTAATTCGGAAAACTAGGATTTGATTCGGAAAACTAGAATTTGGACTAGGATTATCAGTTGCTTGTATCGTTCTGTCAATGTGCGTTACTGTTAATTTGAAATAAAAGTAGTGCTGTACTTATAAAAGCAGTGCTGTGCTTACTAGAAATAAAAGCAGTTGTTCGAATTTATCGCTGTTATCAAATTTTTAATACATTTTATAAATAAATATAAGTGATATTTAAATATAATTGGTAAGTAAATATAATTGTAAACATATTTAATTAATTATTTAGAATTTAGATGCCTCATAGAAAAATAAAGAAATATGTAAAGATTGCTACGAAAACAATTCCCTCTGGACAATCGTTTCAAACGCTAGTTCAGAGTAACGATTAACGATTGCGAAATAAGCAATTCCGTTTAGAGAATTGCATGTAAACTTATTGCGAAAGTATTCCCTTGAGAGACTAATTCCGCACGAGGAATTCTCACTTGAAAGTCGTAGCGCTAAACATAATAACAGTTGGAAAAACAAGTCGAAAAGACTACACACAGTTTAAATATAACTAGTTGTTTATAATTTAATATTCAAATATAGAAATAAATATAAACAAAAACTGACATGGTTTCTCTTTCAATAATGAATAAGAATACGAAACGTTACAAAAAATATATTTTAAATTTCCTTTGAATTTTAAATTGATTTTAAAATTCATTTTTTAGTCCATGAATAGTGCAAGCAAGAAAAAAATTCGGCAGTACTCGGAAGAGTATTTAAAATTTGGTTTCATACCTGCTGTCCATGATGCACGGTTAATTTTTTGTCTATTATGCCAACAATGCTTAAGCAATGAATCAATAAAACCAGGTCGTCTTGAAGCACATTTGAAGGCAAAACATAAAGATTAAATTAATCAAATTTGAATTATTTTCAAATTTTAAAGAAAAATTATGAAAAAAGAGCAACTTTAAAGTCTCTCTTTACTGCTCATAATGTTAATATAAATCGCACTCTTGAGGCTAGCTATCAAATTTCATTACTCATTGCTAAATCTGGGAAAAATCATACAATAGGAAAACAGTTAATTAAGCCTTCAATATCAACATTTGTTAAAACTGTTTTTGGAAAAGATGACCAAGACGTGAAAACCATACCACCAAGGAACAATACTGTCAGCAGAAGAATCGATGAAATAAGTAAAGATGTTGAAATACAACTAATCGAAAAATTAAAAACAAGACTTTTTTCGGTGCAAATGAACGAATCAATATTGAGAGACAGCGAAACAGTATTATTTACATATGTCAGATACATTGATAATGTATATGTCAGATACATTGATAATGATTTTGCTGAAGAAATGTTATTTTGCAAATCATTAAAAAGCAGTACTACCGTTAAAGATATATATAGTATTCTAAAAAGTTACTTAGATACGAATAAAACACCGATGAAAAATATAACGTCCTGTGCAGCTGGTGGTGCTTCTAATATGATGGGCAAAAAAAAATGATTGCTCAAATCTGATGAAAGATGAAAATCCAGGTATGCTTCTTGTGCACTGTGTTATTCACAGGGAAAACTTGGTAGCTAAAAGTCTTTCTCCTGTTCTAAATAAAATAATAAACTTGGTTGTAAAATGCATTAATTCTATTAAAGCAAGTGCAAAACAAGGGTGCATTTTAAAATTATTTTGTGAAGAAAACAACGAAGCTCATGTGAGACTTTTACTTCACACTGAGGTAAGATGGCTTTCGAAAGGGAATTGTTTAAAAAGAATATGGAACTGTTTGATACTCTTAGTGATTTTTAAGCAACAAAACTGAAATGCAATAAATGCAACGATCGATTCTAAGGCATATCTGAGTTATTTAACCGATATTTTTGAAAAACTCAATATATTGAATAAAAAACTTCAAGGAACAAATAAAACTCTTGTCGATGCAAAAGCGAAGATATTTGGTTTTATTACGTCTATTGAACTATTTGAAAAAGACGTTCATCAAAAACAATTTGAAAAGTTTCATTGGCTTCAAAAATGTGAAGTAACTCATACCGCTAAACTTAATATTGTTGAGCATCTAACAAACTTATCAGCTGATTTAAAAGGGAGATTTTCCGATTTGAAAGAAATTGATTTTCTAACTTGGTTGATGCAGCCAATGTTAGTTAATTTATCTCATATTTCAAATATGCAGTACCAAGAAGAATTAGCAGAAATGCAGAATGACGAATCAGTTAAAACTTTATTTAATATAAAAGGATCGATGGCATGGTTTTTTGAAGAGACCGAAATTAAATATCCAAGCACAACAGAATGTGCAAGAAAACTATAATTACCGTTTCCTTTTTCATATTTAGCTGAATGCGGATTTAGTACCATAACTGATTTGTTACTTAAAAAAAGAAATCGTTTGGATATAACGCAACGGGGAGATCTAAGAATGAAGCTAACAAAATTTGAACCCAATATAAAATCTCTTTGTAACCAGCATCAAGCACAAGGATCTCACTAAATTTCATTTATTTTAGACTTTAATACCTGATGTAGTTTATTTTATTTACTTATATATTGTTTACTATATTTTGTTTACTTGAATTTTTTTGTTTAATGAATAACTTTTTGTGATTTATTCCTTCAGTATATCATTTATGCTACTTATGAAAAATTTATAATATTAAAAATTATTCATATGTAACCTGGGGGGAATTTTAAGTTTTTATGAGCTTTGGTGGGGCATGGCACTAAAAAGGCTGGGAAACACTGCGCGTTTAGTTCAGCGTAAATAAAAGAAATCGTTAAGAAAAGTAATTAAAACAAACAAAAAACAACATACTTTGTTTAGCGTAAATAAACAAAATTGCTGTTGAATAATAATAACAAAAAACGTTGTTGACCTGAAATTGATAGATTTTATACTGTAAAAAAAGTAAGTAATGCTCTAATACTTTACTTATAAATAGTAATTTAAAATAATAATCAAAGTTTTTAAAGTAAATAAGTAAAAAAAAAAATATCTTATCAACGTAGAAACATAAAGAAGAAAGCTAAGTATAAAAAAGAAAGCTGGAAACTGAAGTTGATCGATTAGCTTGTCTTGTTCGAGAAAGAGAACGGAAATTTCGAGCAAGAGCAAATGAGTCAGCTGAACAACGAGCATCTCGTCTAAAAAAACAAAGAGAACGATATGTTAATGTAAGGACGGCTGAAACAGAAGAAGGTAGAGGCAGACGTATTGCTAAACGAAAAGAATACCGAAAACAAGCATTGTAGTGACAAATGATTAAACGATGTCTCCTCTTTATCTGATGAAATTAACTATCCCATCAACAGAAAAAAGAGAAAATTGTTATTGAAAAGTTCAAAACAGTAAATATATAAAATGCATCAATTCATTTGCTTTGCATTTATAAATATGGTTAATATATGTTTGATAAATAAAATTGTGTGTTTAACAAATTTTTGCTATTAGTTTCATTCGCTAATACTCAATATGCTCCAGTCCACTCTCTATCGGTCTATGGAATTTATAAATAGTACTACTATTTATAAATTCCGTGGATCGATAGTAGTTATAACTCAAGCGAAAGAAACCAAGACCCTGGTTTCTATCACAGGACATATTTTTAATTTTATATTAATTTATGTTTCAGGTGAAATGAAAAAAAAAAAAAAAAAAAAGGCAACATGGAAATACAAACCTGGTGCTGAAAAAAAAGCTCAAAAACGACAACATGAAATGAAAGCAGCTGGTAATGATCCAAAACAATTAAAGTTAACGGCAGGTCTCGCGTCAGTGCAAGTGCCACAATTGTCTCTTCAAAGAAATTTTTACTATCTTGGGTCCCCTAAATAAAATTCTTCAAGGAGAAACACTTGATTTTTCCATTACTATAATGTCTGTCAATGTATCATTGGAAAAGCTTCAAGTACTAAGGAACAGTGCTGGCCAAAATGCTATTTTATCTACTGTTAAAATTGCAACTGAATCTCAGCTTGAACAGAAAACATTTGTTGAGAAAAAGACTCGCAGAAAGAAATGACTTGACTTCAGCAACTGCAGTTCTTGTTGACAAATTTTCTTCACAGCGGAAATTTTTAGAAAGCATAGTCATCTTTTTATTGAAGAATATGAGTGAAGATATTAGTCATAATTTTCTCTAATTCACAAGAAAAAGTTCAATCAGTGCTTGAAAAATTCAAAATTGGTATCAGTTTAAATGAATTCACTACTGAAATGGTTGATTTTGTGGAAATCTACAGAAAGGCTGCTGAGAAGGATAACAAAACTTTGCCTTCTTTCCTCACTATCTACAATTTTATGTTGAAGGCTGTGTTAGATGCTGTATTCCCCTCTGTTGCAGTTCTATTCAAGATATTCAGTACAATTCTAACTCATTTATCAGAGTGTGAGAGAGTTTTCAGCAAACTGAAACTTGTCAAAACTCATCTAGCAAATCGGTTGACATCAGAGCATGCTGGGGATCGCGTTCTCTTGTCAGTGGAACATGAGAAAATGTGGAATTTGACGCATTAAGACATTAGAAAAAACTATGCTAATACAAATGAGTCACGCAATATTTTGTATCCATAAAAAACTTTTTTTAGTACAAATATAATTTTCTTGATCACTTATTCATCTCTCGTTAAAAGTACTTCACCGGGCCCCTCTTCTGGAAAGTCGTACCTGTTTTTTAGGTGCCACCACGTCCCTAGTGAGAATTATTTGCAGTTTTGCAAAATTGAATAAAGAAAGAAAATCTTTTTTGATGAAAATGAACACGAGGTTTGAGTAAAATTTTTTAAAAATTGAACTTAAAAAATTAAAAATTTTTTAGCTTTGGGCTTTGGTTTGTTACTACTCTAATAACAATGGTACGTAACAGAAATGTAGCAAATAATTACAAATAGCAAAATACCAAACGTAGGAAACAGGTTGCTAAAACGTATTAGCTACTTTGCATTTATCAAATAAAACTCATTGTACGTTGTGCAAAAATACATTACAAATTTTTTATTTATAGCATAATCAGTAATTTTTTTGAGCTTTATATAACGGGGTTATTGGTTTCGTTATGACTCGTAAGGAACTTGCTACTAGAGCTTAGTTTTCAATAGTAGTAGAAATGTTTTACAACAATTATTGCCGAAATTTCTGTTACCTTTTTTTTTACCACATAAATTTTGTTGTACAACCGACGTTAATTTGCTTAAATTACGCAAGAAAATGTTTCCATTATAAAACATCATTGTTATACAACTGTTGTACGACATTTCTACAATTATTGGAAACCAAGCTTAAAAAATAACGATGTTGTGACGAGGGTGGAGGAGGTCAACAACTGTCAAATATTGCTTGACGTAGTTTATGGACGAACCCTTAGTGAGTTGGTTTTCTACTTTTTAAGGCATAATTACAATGACTATAAATGAAGATTAATAACAGAGGTTTTATTAATCTTGCGAGAAGCCTTTTTTCCAATAATTAATAAACGTCTCCCGCTGACCTCACCACCACACACACAAGTATTAAGCATCTGGGAGTACATTCTAATTTAATCATAGCATTTAATTTTATTGATTATTTAAAATTTATGTATATAGAATGCGTATAGGTCATTCCATGTCAAATCAGCAGACTTACGTAACCCGATGTTTTAGATTTTGTTAATTTTTATATATCTGATAGGGTTTATGAAAACTTGGAAAAGCTGAAAGTTGGATCCTTCAACTCTTTACGATAATTAAGTTATTCAGGTTTCAATTTTCTTATTTATGCTGACAATATTTTTTGCAACATGCTTTTTGTCACACAATGAGGTATCAACCTAAATGTACTTCGCTTTTTACATGGCGGATTTGAATATCATTAACTTTTTTTAGAGCACTTTAACGACATTTAAACTGAATAATAAAGTTATTAATCAAATTTAAGGATTTTGGTGAAAAAAACGAAAACGGCTATGTCAACTTAATATTGAGTTTTTTACAGCATAAATAATCGGTATCAAATATCACTTTTAAATATTATTTATTTTTTTTCTTTTCTAAATAAAAAAATTACAAATATTATTTGTAATTTTTTTTCTTTTCTAAATACGACGACACAGGTTTCAAAGTGGAGGGGCACAATCGTCAATTTTTAAAAAAATCCCTGAATCTTGAATTTAAAAAAAAAACAAAAAAAAAACGGTCCTTAAGAAAAAAAGTGAGGGAGGGGGAAGGGACACGTGACACCTGGTTTCCCCGGTGTCGTCGACCCTAAATGCTGAGTCGTCATAAAATTTATTGCTAACTTATTCATGACAAAATTACATATATAATAATTCTAAATAGTAAAAAGTTAATTTTGAAGTCTTTTTAAAATCATTTGTAAATCTATACATTATTTCTAATTTTTTTGCACCTGAGATTGACAAAATATCAGGAAGGAGAAGGAGCAATATGGCATTTTTTCCCCCATCCTTTTTTCTTTTTTTTTAACTCATAATGACAAGGGGCAAGGAGGACAATTTAGTGGTTCACAACTCTATGTTTTACTAAATAATTACACATGTATACATACAGTTACATTTTTTTCAACTCAATTTCTGAAATTTTGTATGCACAAAATGAAAAAAGATGTATCTTCTTGTGTGGGCCAAAAAAAACTTGGACTGGGACCATGTGGGTGCATAAATTTAATTTTATAATACTTATTATACTTTTTTGGTTATATAAATTCATCCAGAGACTTTTCTTCATAAACTAAAATTTTTTTTTTAATTTTGGGGGATTTGGAAAGAGGTCCCATTGCTCTTCTCCTCTCTCCCCCCTTCCCAGCCAGACCTTAAACCTGTTTCAGGTACAAAAAAATTAGAATGTATAAATTTAAAAAATAAGACCTTAGAAATAAGAAAAAAATAAAACCTTAAAAAAATAAGACCTTAAAAAAATAAGACCTTAGACTTAAAAGGTAAGTTTTTACAACCTAAAATTAAGATATTGTTATAAACAAGTTAACAAAAAACTTTATTCTTACACAGCATTTAAATAAACTTTTAACTGTATTTAGAAAAGACAAAAAATGCAAAAATATATTTTGCTTTAAAATATATTTTAGCATTTTTTGCTTTAAAATTGGTTTGAAACCTGCATTTTAAGTTGTAAAAGTTCCACAAAAAAATTATTATGGTGCTACTTTGACCGTCAAATTACTCCAAAATATAAGGCCTTATTGTTTCATTTACATGTAGTTAAAGTGCACTAAAAAAAATTAATATGATATTTAAATCTACAATGTAAAAACGTCTATGTACTAAGTTTCAAGTTGATACCTCATTCTGTTCATTAAATATTGCAATTTAATGACAAAAAAGCATGTTGTAAAAAAATTTTCAATTAGCATTTTTATTTTAAAAAAAACAAAAAACGTGTATGATTTATACAGCAAAGATTGCATAAATCATACACTTTTTTAATATAAAAATTACAAAAGTTGCTCGTGAAACTTAGAATATTAAAATATTTTATAAGTAGTAGTAAATTTGATTTAAATACTTTTATTTTACACACTAATTTAAAAAAATCAGAATTAAAACAAAATTGGATTTCATATAAACTACAAATGTTCCAATTGCATTATAAAAAAAGTTATGTTTTAGTGCTTTATTATGATCGCATATTTTTATGCTAAATTGTCACAACAGGCCCACTATGGTCTTTTGCTAGGTGGCCACTTTAGGTTACTTAATTAATAAGTAGAAACACAGTTTCATTTAAATTTAGAAGTGTAAAATCTGACTTATATACTTAAAAAATAAATATATAAGTCAACTCGTAAATTTAAATGAAAAAGAAGTGTCTATAAAAAAAAGCCCCCAAAAGTATTGACTTAAAGTCCTACAATTCCAAAACTGTTTATTAAAATCAGGACTCAATGCAGATATTAGCCAACAAAATGTACATATTTTGTGACTTGAATTAAAGTGATACTTAAATCCTAAAATCTGTCAATTCGGAATTGGATTCTCATTATTTTGTGTTATTGAAAACTGGAGTTCTAGAATAAAATAATAAACAATTTCCTTATTTAAAAGAACTTAAGGTGGTATAAATTTGAAAAAAATTTAAAAACGAATATCTTTTTTTGCATATTTTACATTTTGACAACAACAATAAACTAATCAACGTCAACACCAAAATCAGTTGTTCTGTATTCAGCAAACATTTTTGTTCGATTTGACATCCAAAGCCCATACTTAATAAAATTTCCAACATAATCATTTTTCTTACCAGAAAATGTTTTGGATATATCTGCATCATGAGATGGTTCATAAAACATGGCAACTGAATATCTACTATTACCACCATCCAAAACTCTGTGATTTGTTGCAACCATTTTTCTATCAGCTAGATGTTCTAGAAGGGCACCAACATTAACAACTAATCTGTCCTTATCAGCAGGTACATTAATCCATTTGCTGTAACCAACAGGCTTAATTTGTAAACCATTAAAATGAAATGTTGACAAAAGTGTTATTATAGTACTGTCAAAGTGTTCACCAGTAGCTATAGCAATATCACCATCCCAAGCTTCATCTGGTATAGTTTCAGGAGAATTAGCTAACCGACTAGGATAATGAATCAAACGATAAGTGGACAGTGATCTTGGTCCAAAAAGATAATCATAACTCTCTTTTTCAAAACCTAACCCATGAATCATTAGTCTAAATATAACTGATGAAGTCTCATAAAAAAAACGTCGATATTTCTCCATAACTAACCTGAATTGTCTATCTTCAGTATAATTTCCTGATACTGGCCATGTGTTTCTTTCTTCTAAAACATTTCTCATGATAGGTTTTCCATCAAAAGTTGTTATATTGCGTATATTGGAAGGTGTTGGATATTCTGTTGCATAATTTGAATTAAAGCCCCCCATTTCAAAAGCTTCTTTATAAGAATGACCACCTTCTACAACAGGAAAATAGCCCCTATAAACATTGGCATTTATTTCATTAAAACTTTTTTTTGCTATTTTCATTTTTTTATCAATATCTAGATTAAAAAACCATTTTGTCCATATCAGTAACTCTTCTGAATTATAACCTTTAACGTCAGTTAAATACACAAAACCTACATCATGACTAGCTTTCACAAGTCTTTGTGCAACGTTATTATAATTATCTTCAGCTTCCGTTAAGTTAATGGAAGCAAGTTCAAAAGTATTCTCTTTATATAAGCTGATAAAATCAAAAATATCTACAATTGTTATGTATTTGTAGAAAATAATACTTATAAAAACAATTGCTAATGTACAAATATAGGCAGCCATTATAAACTGACGGATTCCAAATAGATGAGAGATGAATAGATGGTATTCCGAAGACCAATAAATAGGTTCGTTTTCTGAATAAACAACGATCTTCCGTTTTAAGTAAACTTTTCCACATCGTCTGCCTTATTTATATTCTGTTTTATTCTGTTAGATTTTTTATTCCGAACTGGAACCTTGTTTTTTATTCCGTATTTGTTATGCATATGGAAAAATACACTACACCTTTTCAAGATATAACTGAGAACATGAAAGTTGTAATTAAGATATCTCAGAATCTTTTGACTTTTGATACAGTTAACCATTAAACACTAATACAAAAATTATCATCATATGGAATAAAAGAAAACATCCAGATTGGTTAAAAAGCTATCTTACAAATCATTAACAATATGTTTACAAAAAAGAATACTCGGACCTCTTCTTTTTATAATATATTTAAACGATCTCCATAAAACTTCAAACTAACTAAAATAATCATAATAGCCAACACAAATTTATTTTTATCTCACGAAAATATTAATATTCTTTTCAATAATATGACAAATGAATTTAAAAAAAGTTTCAGGTTGGTTCAAAATAAGTAGGTATTTTTTAATTCTGCTAAAACTAAATGGACACCTTTTTATCCAATAAAAAACATAGAACACTACATCTGTTCCCTGAACTCTACATTGACAATGTAATCATAAAAAGATAAAAAGTAACAAAATTTCTTGGAATCTTCAAAATTTCTTTTAATTTCGTTGGAAATATTGATGAAAATTTAACTTAGAAACATCACATTAAAATTATCTCTTCTAGAGTTTCCAAATGTATCGGTAATCTATATAAAGCTAGAAATATACTGAATAAATGGCAGTTGACACAATTATACTATTCATTTGTTCACTGCCATATAAACTATGCAAGTATTATATGGGGAAACACTCAAAAGACAAAACTTAAAACTCTTTTTAATCATCAGAAACACGCGATTCGCGTAATAAACTTTAGAAATCGTCTTACACACTCTGCGCCACTTCTTTAAGATATGAAAGCTTTGAATGTTTATCAACATTTTTAATATTTTATATAATTTAATATTTAATATTTTTAATTATAATATTTAATATGTATGTATGTATGTATGTATGTATGTATGTATGTATGTATGTATGTATGTATGTATGTATGTATGTATGTATGTATGTATGTATGTATGTATGTATGTATGTATGTATGTATGTATGTATGTATGTATGTATGTATGTATGTATGTATGTATGTATGTATGTATGTATGTATGTATGTATGTATGTATGTATGTATGTATGTATGTATGTAGTGTATGTATGTATGTATGTATGTATGTATGTATGTAGGTATGTATGTATGTATGTATGTATGTATGTATGTATGTATGTATGTATGTATGTATGTATGTATGTATGTATGTATGTATGTATGTATGTATGTATGTATGTATGTATGTATGTATGTATGTATGTATGTATGTATGTATGTATGTATGTATGCATGTATGTATGTATGCATGCATGTATGTATGTAAGTGTGTGTTTATGTGTATATGTATATATGTAGGTTTTTGTATGTATGTATTTATGTGTATATAAGTATGTGTCTATGTGTGTATGTATATATGTATATGTATGTATTTATATATGTTATATATACATTGACCCAACGTTGGGCCGATGCATGGTGATACATTGGTCCAACATTGAAATTCGATGTTAGCCTAATGCTGGTTTGATCATTGGTTAGGCATTGGCCCAACGATGGCCATATGTTGTTTACAACGTTCACCCAACGTTAACCCAACGTTGAATACAACATTGGCCCAACGTTATATACAATATTGGTCTAACGTTGTATACGATATTAGCCCAATATCGCTTGTAACAACAGGCCAATATTGTATAAAACGTTAGGCAAATGTTATTATATATTAAAGCTATACTAAATTTCAACAATAAATGTTGTATATCGGCCTAACGTTTTATGCAACATTAGATTGTTGTTACAAATAGATGATTCGCATCGCTACATTGAAATTTATAGAGAAATAAAAACAAAAATGTATGATACAAGTATAAAAATTCATTTAATTTACATAATTTTTCCATTTTACATATTGCAAACACCAAACATAAAACAAAAACTAGCACATTGAGTTTTAAATAAAAGAATTCCCTATAAAATTTATAAAGTAATTTCGATAATGGCTGAATTACTTGTTATTGAATCGTGTTTAGCTAATGATATTCAGTGCCCACGACTATCATCTTTTCTTCCACCATCTCAATTACATGCCTGCATAAACCATGCTTTTTTGACTTCACAGCTTCTGCAAAAAAATTAGTTGTTTGTTTAAGTATGCACCAAAGAAACATAACAAGTTGAAAGTAATTGTGTAATACAAATTTGAAACTGATAAAGTAAGTTTTCTAAACTACTTACCAATATCAACATATGCAATCAATATTTTTCTATTCCGATTTTTTGTCCTCTCCTTGCATAGTTTAATTTTACAGCTAGGCTATTTTTAAAATCTATTTTAATAAATAACATATACATTCTCCTTCATCTTTAACTCCAATTTGTCCCAAATAATTAACCTGCAAAAATATACAACCTTGCAATAATTAAAGTTGCTTTTGGTTATACTTAAATTAATATAAAATCTCATTTACAAAAACCTTCAAAGTTTATTTTGTTTAAAGTTCATAAATTGTATAAAGATATCATACGAAAATGCATAAACGAATCATAAAAAATACTTACCATTTGCTTAAGTATTTTCTTTTCTTTTAAATTTTCTTCTAGAGTACTTCAGTTCTCCACTGCTTTTAGTGGCAATGACACTGTCAGGCAAATCATTAATTGGCATATCTTTGTTACTCTTTTGAATTATGCTTAAAATTAAATTTGATGTACTTTGTAGTTCACCAAGTTGCACTTCAATACTTGCCAACCATGCCAATAATACCAGCATATCTTTAGGGGATGCAATTTTATCTTAAAACAATAAAGTTAATAATATTCCTAAAAAACTATACAACAAATTGCATACAACATTTAGAATTTATAAAAGTAAATACAACAATCACCATTAAATAAAATTAAAGACAGAGGAGCAAACTTTTAATGATAAAAATATATACTTGCTTATGGATTCATAATATTTTTATGAATTAAGGAATTTGCTGGTGTGCATTCAATTTCTGGCGCTGACACAAAACAATTCTCGTTAACGTTTGAGATACAGACTACACTGTAAAATAAAAAAATTCATATTAAAACAATGTTTCTTCAATGTTTGTAAATAACTTTTTTATTCTGAATATTAATAATAATACAACTTTTAAAAATAATATCATCCATAAAAATATTGTACTACCTTAGTCTATTAGATAAATCTAAATAAACATTTATATAATGAATAAATAAACATTTATATAATGAATAAATAAACATTTATATAATGAATAATAATGAACCATCGGCAGTTGTTAAAACTTTAAACTCATATGAATTTTATGTTTTCTTTCCTAAGAGTTGATTTCAAATGGATTTTAAAGTTCGTGTAAGCTTTGATATGTTGAATATTGCACAATAAAATGTTCATTAACACTCTGACTTTTTGACTGTAATATATGAAAAAGTCTTTAAAAATTGTAAAAGTTAAGGCTTTGAATAAAGATTTCCTATGATCAGACAAAAAGACTTTTGAGTTAAAACTTACCATATAATAAATTTTGTTCATTCAACTTCTCAGAGCAAACATTGAACTTTTACAAAGAGTTAGAAGTTACAGGTAAATCCCAAAGTTTATTAATATTATTGTACAATCATATGAAGTTGAAGATAAATCACTACTAAAATAATCTTAGGAATCATCTACACCAAGATGTACACAATTTTTTGTTTCTTCAATCTTGATTTTGGTTGATCATTTTTGCTGTCTTCCTTTTTTGTCTCCAGAGCAGAAGTTTAGTCTTCAGCTAAATTTCTGATCTTGCATTGCTATGAAAATCTATAAATCAATTCATTAATAATTAAGTTATAACTAAAGTTAATGTATAAGCTTAAAGTTGTTAACTGCTGTACGCAAACTAAATATGAACGATATCCAATAAAATCAATTAAAAACTAATAAAACCAAGAATAATGTTCCTCTGCCTCAAAAAGATAAAATATATACAGGGTTGTTTTAATTTAAATCGATTGATTTAAATCAGTTGATTTAAATCGAATAAAATCATGATTTAAATCGAATAAAATCATGACTTAAATCGGACAAATAAAAATCATGATTTAAATTGAGTTTTTTGATCTTAATTGTATTTAATGATTATTTATTGATTTAATCTCATGATTCAATCAATTATTAGAGACTAGTCATTGGACTTAAATGTCTGGCAATATTAAAAAGCTCTACATAAGTAGCGATTCCGCGGCGATACAAAAAACTTTTGACGTTTGACCAAAAACACCGAATTTTTATAAACTTTACTCTCTTTTATCTTTTTTTAAGGTTAAGCAAGCACCTTGAGGTTTTTTGCATCAATTAGTGTTACTCAACCTTTTTCCAGCCATATATAGAAAGTACTTTGTTTCATATGGCTTCACTTAAATATTATCATTATCTTGAGACCACTTTTGCTTAAAAAAGTTGTCGCGGACACGTTTTTTTAAAAGTAGCTTTTGAAGGTAAGATTTCCTAAGTACTAAAGCACATCTAATTTGCATGAAAATTTCCATATAAATTAAAAAAAGGATGATGAATCAAATAGAAAGGAGAACCTTTTTCAAATTTATACAGAAATTTTTACTTCTCAACGTCTAAAAACTTTAAGGTAGATTTAGTTAAAAAAAAAACTTTTCTTAAAAAGGTTCCCTGTCCAAAAGGCAAGTATAGCCTTTCCTCTCTCTAAATTAAGTATTTATTTATGTTTTCTTGAAGATTTGATACTTAGGAATTTTGTTTTAAAATTATGTATGCATTATATTGCGTTTGTTTACTAAATTATAAATAAGTTTTTGCGTTTGCTTTTTGAAGTTTGATGATGTCTTCTTTTAACTTAATTAGAAACTTAAATAGTAGATAAATAAGACGGTTCATTTTATGAAAATAATATACAACTGCTTTAAATGGTATAAAAATCTTTGTTCTTTCCATCATTTTTGTTATTCAAAATTTAAAAACTTCTTATTTACATCTCTATTCGTATTCTAAAAATGAAATTGAAAGTGAAATTCTTAAAATGTTAATAAAATAAAAATAAATAATCTAAATTTTTTAAAGGCATTCTCTAGATTAGACTCTGGATTGTTTATCAAAAATGTAAGTTTGGTTCTAGGCTATAATCTATCTATTCAATAGACTATTGTAATTACAGATTACCCTTCTTTAAGTTGTTTTTTTCAAAATAAAAAATGAAAAATCATATCAACTTCAAAAGTTCAAAAGTGACCAAAAATGGAAATGTGTGAGAACTTATATCTTCCATAAGTTATAGTACAATTTTGAATTAATTAGACCTACTTCCCTTAATTTTTAACATAAGCACAAACATTTTGTATTTTAATACTTTTATTTATTGAAAGCAAACTTTATTGATCCATCCCTTATTTTCTTTGTTTTGAGTTACTTTTATTTAGGTTTACTTTTAATTTTAGCTTCCAAATTAATGCTGGAAAAACCATTTGGTACTGCCAAGAATATATGGGAATTTTTAAATATTGAAGGTGGTATTGTTTCCCTCAAGCACCAGAATTTTGTATTAAGAATTACCCACTTTTTACAAATATGCAAGAAGAAGATGAACATGACTTGACATGGTCAAATCTGTCAGAATTCTTTACAAATTACTTTGAATAACTAAAGTAATACTTGCTAAGTGCCTTAAAAAGTTAAAAGACAATGTTGCAAAATTAAATCGTTCCAAAATTTTGATTTAAAGAATTACTATTTAAGCTCTGTTCTTTCTTTTTGTCCTGAAGTTCTTTATATTGGTGATTTGCTACCTTCTGTTAATTGTTCTATCCCTAATCCTATCCACAATAGTGAAACTGTTCCAAATCAAGTTACTGATTTTGTATCTTCTGATTTAAAGTTAAGCATTGTTAATGATGTTTTTATATGTTCTATTACCCCAACTGCTATTGTATACAACCATTTAACAAATGATTCAGTTAATTGTTAAAAAAGTATGACCCTCCCTTCAATAATACGAAAAAGAGGTCCTGAAATAAGTTTATTAAAAATTTCTAGAGCTCTAGTAGAAGCGTGAAAAATAATGTTGTCAATGTCTTGCCTAATTGATACATGAAAGAAATTTGAACAATCAAGATTAAAAACAAATTCTTTAAGATAATCTTTATGAAAAAATGTTGCTTCACCAAGTACAAATTGATTAATGTTAAATCAATGATGCCGAAATTTTTTCCATTCTGATAATCATGTCTATAGCTTGTAAGTTTTGAAAGTTCGTATAAAATGTCAAAGGTACGTGAGTTTTGAGAATTTGTAAAACCATCATGAATACCATCTTCCTGCACAACCGTTTTGCTTATGTAGCTATATGCAGAGAGAAACAAGTTGGTATCATCTGTAAACATGATACTTAAGAGATTCGAGGCTTTATAAAAGTCATTTACGTAAATCAAAAACTAAAGTAGCCCTAGAATAAACCTTGCGGAACAACACAGGATATGAAATTCCAGACATTTTTTGTGGTACAGTTCTGATAACAGATTTAACATTATTAACAGAAATATTTTTACATAATAGGTCGTAATATACAGAGCGAATTTCTTCATTATATCTATCTCCTTCAAAAACATCAATTACATTTCTTTCAAAACCATCAATTCTTTCCTTTAGCTCTTCCGTAAGATTTTCAAAGCAATTCAAACTCTCCTTTAAGATTGAATCATTTGTTTCATCATTTGTTTTGAGTTTCAAGAAGACAATCATTAGAATCTCTTGTTAAAAGCACGTATACAATATAAGTTGGAGTAACAAATCTTAAAAAACATCATTAGCAGTTTTTAAGTTTAAATCAGAAGATTACCTTTTAAAAGCAGAAACATCTTTTGGAACAAATTTACAAGTGTGGCTAGAAGTAAGGATAGAACAACTAACAGAAGGTAACAAACTAATAACATCAAAAGAAGCACCATCGAGAGAAACATCAGAGCTTAAATAACACTGTGTTTAATCATGCGAGATTGAGTTGTTTTTTTCTTTTTTAAATAATCTTTAAAAAATCTTTATTTCCAACAAGGCTGCAAGGAACCACTTTAAGAGTTGGAAGTTACTGGAAGAGCCAAGATGAAGATTATAGAGCAAGATAATGATTAACAAACAACTTAAAATATTTCAAATTTTATTAATCTGAAAAACAAGATGAATGGAGCGGATTCCAAAGAATTGATGTTCAAGGGAATAAACTAGACAAATAAGAATTTTTGGAGCACTTTGGAACAACATAATACTATAATTTTGTATAAAAACAATAACTTTGCAATGATTTGTATATAAGGATTCCATGAGTATGAAAAGATAATCCGAGATGATGTAAACGAGATGATTGAAATCCATATGTTTCTTATGTCATCAACAAATACCTGTGAGCTTTTCGAGATGATCATTAATGATGGTTAGAAACAGTAGAGGGTTGAGAATAGAAGTTAACATTGTTAGCTAAGTAGTGACACTAGTGTAAATTAGCAGCAGTTTAGTGCCACAGGTCTGTATGTTTTGTGATTGTGATATTATTGTTGTGATGTTTTATGTTGATAGACAATTTGGCTTACCTTCTCGCTGGTGTCTATTGTTAAAAATGGTTATTAGGTTGTTTTGCTACTGAAAATCGCTACTTCTAATCATTCTTTAAAAGCCAAAATATAAGTTTTAGAATAACAAACTTTTTTTATGTTGTTTTCATTTCTTTATCTTAGGTGTTGTCAATAGTTCACATAAAGACTCTTAAGGAGTTTCTTATTTTATATTTATTTAGTTTGAATTGTTATTTATAATTTATTTTAATTTATAATTTTTGAAATGAATTAATAAAATATTTTTAACACATTATGAATTCGTGTTTTTAATAATAATTTTATTACATTTTTAGGTGGAGTTTCTGCTGTTATACTTGGTATTGCTGTTGTAAGTACTCAAAATTTTGGGAAGTTTATTTGCTGTAATTAACAAATTAACAAATCTGAATAACCACGATAAATTAAATTAAAATTGGATCACTATTTAAAATTTCAAGTCAAATGTAATACCGGTTCAAAAATATCAAATGTATTTGAAGTTGATATGCCCATTTCGTTTGACATTTTTTTTTTGTAATTTACTGACCGATCTGTAAATAAGACAATAATTTCAAAATGAAGTATTATTTGGATTCCATGATTCCTTTATGCATATTTGCATGGTGTAATTATAGTGTAACCCTAAATTTTTTTTTCTAAAACATAATTAAATAAGTAAAAACCCTTCAGTCTGTAAAATTAATAACTCTGGATAACCCCAACAGATTAAATAAAAACTCAAATGTAATATCGGTTCAAAAATATCAAATGTATTTAAAGTGGTATTCCCAATTGGTTTGTACAGCCCTGTTTATGTAATTTACTTACCTGTCTGTTGTTTATGCAATACTTTCGCTGACAGGTCTGTAAATTATACAATAATTTTCAAATGATGTTTTAATTGGCTTCGATTACGCACATTTGCACTGTGCAATTATAACATGGCCCAAACTTTGTTCTCCAAAACTTAGTAAATAATATAAAACCCTTCAGTCTATAAAATGAATGGTTCTAGACAAGCCCGACAGATTAAAAACAATTTTTTGGTTTTTTATTTTCTTATAATTGTTGGATCACTATGGAAAATTTCAAGTCAAATATAATAACGGTTCAAAAGTTATTAAAAAATTAATACGGCCTTAAAAGTAAGTAAATCAGTCAAAACCCTTAGTTAATAAAATAGATGATTCTGGACAATCCCGACAGACTTAATTTAAAAAAATTTTCTTATAGTTATTGGTTCACTATGAAGAATTTCAATTCAAATATAATAACTTCCCAAATTTGTTTAAAAGTCAAAAATATTCTCATCAGCCCTATACCTTTTGTCAAAAAATCATCAATTTTTCCACTCCTAAAAGTTCTATAACTTTTGATCCGCTTGACTTCAAAGGCTGAATGACCCCTCATGAAATTAATTATATATGAATATTTGAATTATAAAAAAGTTCTGCGGAATGGCTAACATAAGTAGAATTTAGATTCACTTTTTGTACACTGTGTTAATATGTTAGTAGATGGGGTTTTACAATCAAACACAGAAAAAATCAAATAAAAAAAACATATTTAAAATGTAAAACATCAGCTTTCAACAACCACAATACCACTGAAGTAGTCATATATAAAATTTTATACCTAATGACACTAGTGATGAACAATTTGCAGGTATTATAAATACATTTATGAACTATATTTGTGTAAGATCTTACAGTTATTTTTTATTCAATACTTGTTATTGTATGACATTTCAAATGTTTGACTTATGTAATAAAGTCTTTATTGCATAAATCAAGCATTTGACATTTCATTTGATATTACAGCAATCAAACATTTCTTTATTAAAGAAGACATTTTAAATATCTTTTTTATTAAATAAATCAAACATTTGAAATGTTAATATAGTAAATACAGTATTGAAAAAATTTGAATAACTGTGAGATCTTACACAAAAATAATTTGATTATTGCCTTTATTTTTACATTTTACAAAACCTTTCTTTATTTTATAAAATTATACCATTTTTTAAAAATGTTATGCAACAAGTTTTAAAAATACACCAATAAAATGATCCGTACCTGCATTGGCCAAATATTGGCTTAACAGCGCTTCGGCATTAGTGTAAGAACAGATTTTTATAGCAAAATATTGAGCCGACACTATATTGGCCAAATGTTGGCCCAACATAATACGATATTTGCAAAGAATAGATTTGGATAATTGAAATTATTACGCCAAGAAAAAACATTGGCCAAATGTTGGCGAAATGGAATAAATTTGCCAATGTTAAAACTTACATTGGCCAATGTAAGCTTGCTATCTGGGTGTATGTATATATATGTGTGTTACTGTGTAAGTATGTATGTATGTATGTATGTATGTATGTATGTATGTATGTATGTATGTATGTATGTATGTATGTATGTATGTATGTATGTATGTATGTATGTATGTATGTATGTATGTATGTATGTATGTATGTATGTATGTATGTATGTATGTATGTATGTATGTATGTATGTATGTATGTATGTATGTATGTATGTATGTATGTATGTATGTATGTATGTATGTATGTATGTATGTATGTATGTATGTATGTATGTATGTATGTATGTATGTATGTATGTATGTATGTATGTATGTATGTATGTATGTATGTATGTATGTATGTTCGTTCGTAGGTATGTATGTTTGTATGTATGTATGCTTGTATGTATGTAGGTATATATGTGCTGTTAGTATGTTGTGTGTATGCGCTGGTATGGGTGTGTATGTGCTGATAGTCTATGAATATTCATTAGCAGTTTACTTTCCAAAAGCCGTTCTACTAAAGTTGTTACAAAAAGTAAAAACTAAAACAATTATTTATGATAAACCAAATATTATAAAAGAATTATTTAAATCAAATATTATATAAAATATTAAAATTTGTTATTTTCAAAAATTGGATTATAGTATTTTAAATAGCCAAGATATAAATAACCAAGCTAAAAAAGAAAAGTAAAGAAAAACTGTTTGGGAAAGTTATTTGGTTGGTTGCTACAAGCAACGTAAACTTTGTGAATCTTCTAAGCCAAGAAAATTTATCAGTTCTACTAGTTTAATCAGTTTTATATTACATATCGTGCACAATATCTTTGAAACAAAATGTTTTTTCCAATTTTGATACGCTTTATTTCAAATATTTTTTTTTTGGTGCCCAAAGAAGTCCTAACGGTCTTCTTTGGGCACCAAAAAACTGCGCTACGGCTTTCTTAAAATTTCCCAAGAGGTGGGGTTCAAACCGCGCTTGCCTCAGAAGCTAAGCATGGCCTACTTAAATTACACGGCCTGGTTTTACTGGTCAATTTTACTTTTAAAAAACACTTTTAGAGTTTTTTAAAAGTAAAATTGACACTGCTATAACAAATCTTTAAAATTTGTTCTGCAAATTTTTCATTGATTAGAATAGGAGAAATAACATAGAATACAAAAAAAATGATAAATAATATTAGACAAATTTTAAATTGGATTTATAGGTTCTTCTCTGTATAAAATAACGTTTATTGATCATAAGTCATCAAAATCTTTTTTTTAGTTTTTTACCAATATTACTTGCTTTAGTATATATATATCTATGTCAAGTATTCCAATGAAAGGTTGGCAACTTGTTTGTTGTTTCCAAGATAAGTGACATGATAATTTATTTTTCTTGCTTTTTTTAGTTCCTGCTAAGTAATTGATATTTTAAATACTTCTTTTACAAACTGGATGATAAATAAATATTTTTTCATCTCCAGTATACGCTTTATGGAACTATGAAAGTGCATTAACGATGGTGAGTAGTTATTGGTATGAACTCTTGTTTTAAATTCAGATTGGTGCATTACTAATACACTATTAGTAATACACTCATCGATTAATTTTTTCAAGCATAAATCTGTTATGCAAACTTCCGGTGAGGATTTCAGGATATAACAATAAATTTTTGTAACCCTACAATCATAAAAGCAAAAACAACTTCCTTATAAAGATTACTTTATCAATCTTTATCATATTATTTACCACTAAGGTATAGGGCTGCTTTTTGCAAATACATTTTACCCACAAGAAGCAGGCAATCGCTAAATACACAATTTTTTTTCAATGACTTTTCAAATATGCAACAGTTTGTTAATTTTTAATTTTCATCACTGCGAAACCATTTGGGTAAAGAAATATGATTGCCTATGATTGTCTGATGTTGCTTCCAAAACAGTTGGTATGTCTGATGTTGCTTCCAAAACAGTTGGTATGCTTGATATTTCCTGACCTACTGTAATTAAATGACCTAACTTGTTGCATTTTAATTGCTGCATGTTGAAAACATGCAACATAATAGAGTATTTACATTGCAAAACATTATTTTGCAAAGTAAATACTCCTAAGAAAAATCTACATTTCATTCCTAATAATTGCAGTTATAAGAAAAACAAAATTACAAACCTTTGATTTTATCTCCAACGAAGAGTTGTTGGTAGTTTTAGCAACAAGATCTTTTAGTAGCATGTTGATATATGTTGATATAGCTATCTGAAATCTCAGTGTTCTGTGTTATTGAAATAAACTGAAGAAGGCAATCAGTCAGCTAAAAATCCAGCAAAACATAAAGTAATTACTCTAACAAAATCTAACTATTATTTAACATAATAAAATAACAAAAATCAAGTTTTAATACATGAGCGGTAAAAAAACTGGTCCGTGGTTCAACGCCAGTTTTATAACATTGGTAAGAAAGGAGACATGAACTTCATCAAAATTCCTTTAAAACTTCCAAATCTTTGTATTAATAACTGGGAAATATAAAGAGAAGTATCATTAAAATTTCTAGGAGTACTTGACGAAAATGTAACATGGAGAGATCATATAAAATATATTAAAAGTAAAATATCAAGGAGCATTGGCATACTTTATAGGGCAAAACCTTTTTTATATTCAAGTTGTTTAAAACTTTTATATTTCTCTTTTATTCATTCACACGCAATATTATTATGGAAGATATCTTAATTACGCTGACATTGCATGGTGTAGTACCAATGAAAAAAAATTAAAAAAACTCTTTAATGTGCAAAAACATTAAATCAGAATTATATCCAATGAAATCCGCTATCCACTCTGGCAACATTTTTTTTTTTTTTTTTTTTTTTTTTTTTATTCACCTCCTCAAGGCCGAGAAGATGAAGAGGCTACTTAATAGTGGTTATAACCCTCTTTCAACTCTTGACGAACAAGGCCGCTGCGCGGAGAAACAAGTTGAGCGCGGTACTACCAGGGACGTGGTGGGGATCGAATTTATTTACTAAGTTTAATATACTAAGTATCTACCTAATAAATATTTATCATCTTCTAATTTTTATGTTCAAAATTAATAAAAGTATTATTCCGAAGCCTTTTATTCAAAACAAATCAGAATAAATACTTATAGAATAAATACTTAACTAGATATTCAAATAACATCTATATGCAACCCAAAAGTTATTTTTCGGCAATTGAGTTTTCATTTTCAATTAAAGGACCAAAGGCATGGAACAAAATACTGACAACTGAACTTAAAACTCTTACCATGTTAAATGAGTTTAAGACTAAACTTAGACAGTACTAAAAAATTATTTACCACAAAACTATTTCTGAAATTGCAAAATACCCTTATGATTGATCTATCAATGAAAAGTATATTAATTTTAGAAAAACTTGAGTTAAATGCACTTGTTAACTTTTCAAATTTATTTATGTCTTTGTTGTTTAATATTTTTACTTTACCAATTTTACGTTTGTTTACTTTATATAGTTAACGGAATTATTTTTAAATTAAACTTTATATTTACGGAATTTATCAAGGGGCTTGGCGATAAGACATATTGGTCTTCTTTTCGCCCCTGCTACCTATATATCTTGTTAGTAACGTACGGATTGTATATATTTAAACGGAAAAAAAAAAAAAGAAAAAAAAAGAAGAAACAAAGTTCATCGTAATAACTCGGAACCATAATTCGTTTAAAAATAATTTTACCGTTATCTTGTAGAAAGTTTATTTTTAATACCGATTACATAATTTTAATTATTTTATAGTTAAAAATGAGACATAAGTGAGAATAATTAATGTTAAACTTTTTTTGGTAAAACCGATCATTTACATTTTTACTTTGAATTCCTTTATTAATTAGTATTTGAGTTTTTAAATTAGGTAATTATGTGAAATAAATTAGGTGCCTATGTGAAATAGATTAGGTAACTATGTTTCTTCATATATAAAGTTTTACAAAAATGACTCAATGATATTTATTAGTTATAAACTTTCAAGATGACAACAAGTAAAAAGTCATACAATGAAGAAGATATAGAAGCTGAGAAAAATCATATATAAAAAAAATACTTCAATCAGAAAAGCTGCATTCAAATATGGCATTCCGTTCTCAATTCTAATAGGTCGCAAGAACAGCAACAATGCTAGCTTCAAGGGATTAGGATCAATAACCGTACTCTAACAGCAAACAAATTCAATGATGGTGCATGCGTTTAAGTTCCTATGTGATTGGGGTTATGGTTTAACACAAAATGATGTCATGGACTTCGTATGCGGTTACCTTCTTTGTACAAATTAATCAGGTCTATGTAAAAATGGCAGCCTGGCAAAGAGTGGTTTTATGCATTTATGAACCAATGGTCAAAGAACTTTCCACAAGGCTTTCCGCAAAAGCTTACAATTGGCATCTGCCAGAGCTGCTTCTTGTGCGCAAGAAATAATTGATTAAAGAAGGAAAGAAATCTGAAATCATTAATTATCGCAACATCTCTGTTCTCTCCACATTTTCAGAAATTCTAGAAAAAATTATGTTCAACAGAATATGCACATATTTTCTTGATAATAATCTACTTTATATCAACCAATTTGTTTTCAACAAAGATAGCTCAACAGAACATGCAATTACCCAATCTGTGAAATCCCAAAATCATTTGAAAAATCACAATATACACTAGGAATTTTTATTAAACTATCAAAAGCTTTTGATACGGTTGATCACCATATTTTGATTTATAAACTCAAATACGACGGAATAAAAAATAAAATTTTAAAATGGTTTAAAAGTTATCTATCTAACCGAAAACAATTAGTACCATTTAACAATGATTATTAACCCACTTCTTTTCTCAATTTAACCTGTGGGGTCCCACAAGGTTCAAGTCTTTATCGATCAAAAGGAAATAAAAAAAAATTTTGTAACAAAATTTTTAGGTGTTCATCTTGATGAAGACATTACTTGGAATTACCATCTTTTTTTTTTTTTTTTTAGGTTATTTAGGTGCTCCCAGAAGTCCTTACGGTCTTGTCACGGAGCACCGCGGGAGAGCATTTAATTAGAAGTTCACGCCTCCTTCCTTACCAATATCGCTTATTGAGCTAGAGCATTATATTGATTATATAAGCAAAAAAATTTCTAAAACGTGGGAATCCTATATAAATCACAAATTTATCTCAATAAGTAAGTCTTAACCCAACTTTATTACTCACTTATACGTAGTTATTTAAATTACACCAATATTGCTTGGGAAAGACAGAAAAAAATTAGGATTGCAACGTCATTATCTCCGTCAGAAACGCAGTCCGTATAATCAATTTTGCAAATCGCTTCTCTCATTCGAAGCATTATTTTATTAAAATGAGAATTATGAATATTTTATGTTTTTTATATATGTAGATAAATAACTTATCCCCAGCCGTTTTCAAAGATCTTTTCTCTTTTAAACCAATAAATATATTTTGAGAAATTTTAAACCAGTAAATATATTTTGAGAAATAATAGCTTTTTAAATGAACTTTTTTGTCAAACAAACTTTAATCAAATTTGTATTATCTATCGCCGCACCTTTGGACTAAAATTGTTTTGCCGAATTTTAATTTTGAAGTGTCTATTAATTTTTGCCTATTTAAAAAAAAAAAAAAAAACTTCATTCTTTCATTAGGTAATATATTGAGTTATTATTAGTAGTAAAAGATAAAAATATATTTTGGTCTACTTTTTTATTGTTCGTATACATGTCTACGTTTATAGAAGTTTATTCCTACTTATTTTATTCTTTGTTCTTATACCTTTTACTTTTTAATTTATATGTTGATTTCTTGTATAAAATTCTGATGAGAAGATCTTTTTGATCTTTCTTCAGACACAGATTATTTACCTTGCAATTTTGTAATAATTTATTAATTTTTTTTTTAATCTTATCTTTGTTAAATGCTTATTTAAGGTTCTGACGACAAGATCCTTGCGATCTTCTTTCAGATACCTTGTTTATATTTGTTATATTTTCTATCATTGTAAGTTTATATTATTATTGGTTATATGGACCGTTTATTTCGAATGTGATGTAAGTCCATTTTTTCTGCTTTCTAGATATTTAAAGGTTAGCATTTTAGTTGATTAAAAATTATGCATAAATTGTACTAAGTTTGGCAATGTCTCTACGAATTTAGAAATGTGTAAATTGATTACATAAATAACTTGCATGTGAATTTAAATAAAACAACATATTCTTTCAGGGTCGTAATTCATGATATTTCAGAGTCGTATATGTGACCACTTTCATAATTATTGAATTGTAAAAATTAATAAATTTCAATAATCAAAAATTAATTTTCACTTGAAATACATTGTTTTGTTCCGATTGTCTTTATAAAAAAAATAATAACAAGAAATAAAATTGTGTCTTTTTAATTCTCAATGTTAAACGAGCTTAACATTAGTTACTGGTTTTTATGTAGGCGCATTATGTAGACGTGTTTTGAAATATTTATGATGCACAGGAGGTATATAAGGCAATAACTGCATCATATCCTTATATTTTTCGTGTGTAATGGGTCTGACATTTATATACAAAGACTAAAGCGCGATTCTTTCAAATTTTGGTGGTCTCCCTCGAACGGTTGGTGATAAGTCTAAAGTCTTAAATTCCGTATCCTCCATCAATGTTTTATATGAAGTAGTATATGGTGCACTTTTACAAAACCTCAGAAATGAAAATATAACTTAAAATCTCTTTTAAAGATTTTCCTGTATGTCCATTCATTAACTGCAATTTCATTAATTTCCGCACATTTTTCTAAGTATAAATTAAACATTTTGTTTATGTTCAATTCAGGGTTCAAATACTTTCGTTCTGGATTTTGGGATCGAATGTAATGACTCTCAAAAGCCGGAAAACTTTTTATATGTTCTCTAACAAATTTTATCGCGAGTTCACTAGTTCTCCTGCAAGAACCATCCATTCTCCCACGCATGTCTTTTGGAATATCTTTTGCTTTTAAGATGCGATCAATCCGTCCCGTAGATATATTAAAAGTATTTATAAAAAATTTCTTACATACTAAAATGTTTTCACGAGGAATGCTCAAGTAAAATTTAAACACATTAGTCCTCAAAGTTCCCACACAATTTCTTGGCCTTCTTCTTTTTACAGGATAACTATGAACACTTTCATAGAGAAATAAGTTTTGTTTATCAAAATTATATTCCAAAATTGTTGAAAAATTATTTTTCGATCTTCATTAATACGTTCTACACATCTACAATTTTTATTTTCTAATTTTTTTTCTGGAATAATTTTACCGTTTTTTGTACAATATTCTTGTCCGGAATTTCGGTTAATTTTACTTATTCTTTGGGCATATTGTCCTTTATTTTCTTTTGCTGAATCGAAGTTTTGGCTATATGAAACATCATCTTCATCTGATGTACATTCTAGCTTTATAATTCTTCTTCTTTTTGTAATTTTCTTTAAACATGTGTTTTTTTTAGTAGAATTATCCTCATCCTCCGATTGTAAAACTCTTCTTTTGTTTATATTCATGGGCTTTATTTCTATGTGATTTTATATTTACAATAGAATAAAATAAATATCTTAAACTATAGTAAAATAATGATTTATTATTACTTCCTACCTGTATCCAAGGGCGGGGAAAAATTAATTGGGCAAACAATTAATTGTAATTAATTGATTGAAAAATTTTCAATACCAATTAATTGGTTGAAAATATTTTTTAAACCAATTAATTTATTAGGTCAGAATTGCAATTAATTGATAACTGATAAATTTTGCCATTAATATTATTTACCGAGATTATTTTATACTTTTATGTAATTTTTAGTTTAACACTGTTTTTAACCATAAAAGATAAAATGACGCATAAGCAATAATACGCATGTATAAATATTTCGAGCTGTATACGCATTTAAGGTTAAGGATAGATTGACGCATAACCAATAATACGCATGTATACGCATGTTCATTTCAATTTTGCTATTAATTATGTTTATATTTGCACATAAAGAAAAAAAAAATTCCTTTTTAAGATTTTTATAAATCTCGCTAACAATGAATACAAAAGAAATAGTCAACATTTACTTCAAGAAAGATGAAGCTAATGATAGTAATTGAACCTGTAAGTGCGGAAAAAAACTACGCCAGAAAACTGGGACAGGATGGACCAATTTATTTAATTATGTTAAAAGTATGCATCCAGAATATATAGAATATAATACTGCTTCAACTTCAACACAACAGCCGATTACACAGCTTAGTGGTTTTATTTATATTCCATGACCAATAATAGCTAAGAGTGCCGACAACATGTATTCATGGATAGAATGGGTGACTTGTGGCCTTAAACCATTTTCATTTGTAAAAAACTATCTCACGCAAAAATACTCTAAATTAGAAAATATTTCCATAAAAACCATGAAAAAGTACATGAATTTGCTGACTAAAAAGGTTGAAGTAGAAATTGCTAACATAGTTCCAGAAAATTTCGCAATTATTCTTAATAGATAGTCAAAGGGAAGTACGCACTATGTGTCATTGTTTGTATCATATCCTAATAATGCCAGTGAAAATGAGTACAGTACTGCATTAAATGCCTTTTCCCCTATAGGAAATGAAACAGAGTTTACAGCAAAAGCCCACTTTGAATATTTATTATTATTTTGAATATTTTATATTTATCATGGGTTCTTCAAAATATTCTTCGCAAAAATATGACTAACGTAACATCTTTAATAGGTGACAACTGTGAAACAAATAAGGCCCTTGCAAATCTGTGCAATGTTCCATTAATAGGATGTGCCTCTCACAAATAAACATATCATCGATAAGACAAATACGCTTATGGGTAAATTCAAAAATTTAAAGCTAGCCGGAAAACTCCGTTTGTTGACTTCTCTTTGTGCTATTCAAAGAAATACAACACGATGGACAAGTACTTCAGAAATGATAAAACGACATTTTCGTCTTAAACCATTTTTCACCCAAGGGAACTTTGATAAAATGCCCGAGCTAATAGATTACATGTTGTCTGCCAGGGAAGAAAATGATCTTCAGTTGCTAAACGAGACTCTGCAAAAATTTAACTCAGTAACCATTGCACTTCAAAGAGAATCTATTGACACTTCAGAAGTAAGAGTTTTATTTAATGAAATAATTAGACACGATGTTAATATGGGTACCTATTTATCTTCAAATGCAGATATTATTCATTCTAAAACATTCGAAAGTGCGCTAGTTAAAATATTGGAAAACAGAGAGCACCAACTATTTTAAATAAAAAGGAAAGTGTAAATAAACTTCTAAAGCAATCTGAGATCACGCCAGTTAGTATTGATCATGATTTAGACTTTACTTCTAAGCTGCTAAAGAAAAGACATAATATACTTCCATCCAATCTTGAAATGCAAATTTTTTTGTGTGTTAACAAACAAATTCGGGACAGAAAAATGCTCTCAGATATTATGATGAATAATGAAAATAACTGATTGTTTAATGACTTACTCTTCAAATAAATTTTGGTTTTCAATTTATTTTTTATGAGTTCTTATTAAAGACGTACTTTAAACTGGAATTATACATTACAATGTAATGTATAATTCCAGTTTAAAGTACGTTATTACTTTAAATATATATATGTAATGATTACATATATATATTTAAAGAAATAACCCAACAATATTAATCTTTTAAGAATGATATTTAATAAAAAATGATAATTTTATGTTCTGTTTTTAACATTTTTAGACATTTTTAAAAACTAATAATTAATTGCAACTAATTGGAAAAACTGATTGAATTTTTCAAAAATTGCAATTAATTGATTGCACTGAATAATAATTGCAATTAATTAATTAATTGGTAGCATATTTTTAAACAATTAAATTGCAATTAAATTTTCCCTGCCCTTGCCTGCATCACTATCTGATGTTAACATGAAATTATCCATTTTTTATAGAATAAAAGTAAATAATTGTAAAAAATATATCAAATTTAAATATCAAGACTACAATTCGATACTGTCAAACTAATACTGATAACAATGCATTTTAGACAAACATTTTGCTGATTTGCAATTACGCAAATTCTCGGGACATGTTAAAACATGCAATATTAAGCACTTCTGTGGCTAACGGTTTTTTCATTCCATTCTATCTGCCAAATTACGCTTTTGCTTAATTTGACGGATAAACTTTTTATAAGTGCTTAATGAGTAATTCTAAAGATAATGGACTCGCACCATTTTCATAATCAATTGTTATGCAATTTCATTTATTCACGAATTTTAAATTAATCAAAGCATATGAATATGTTTAAATACTAACTGTAAATTGTTTATAAATAAAAAATGCACACTAAGTTAAATGTAAGTTATGTGGTTTCAAACTTTTTTTGAAAAATGGACTTACACTACTTTCAAAATAAACGGTCCATATATCTGATACCTTGTATGAGATGTTTATCAACTTTGAAAATCAAACTACGAATTGTTTTTGTTTTGAACGTGCAACGTATAAATGATTATTAATGAATATAAATGAGAGAAACACAGTTTTTTAAGATATACACCAACATTTGTATGAAAAATTATTAATATAATACATTTTAATCAGTAAAAACAGAAAGTTTGTGAAGACTTCAGTTCATTACTTATATATTGTAGCATTATATTCAAATAGTTGATTAAATATACTAATTATAATTCCTAAAATACTTTTTTGTAGCTGTTTATACTTTTTATTCACAGTAGTACTTTCTTTACATTCCTGGAGGTCTTTCAATAATAAAACTGTTGTAATCAATTATAAACTTCAGTAATAAAAATGTTTATCAATTTAATAATATCTTAATAATAAGTTAATAATATGTAACCAAGTAAAAAGTTTATCCTACTTAAAAATATTTAATTAAGTTACAATACAAGTATACAAAAAAAAAAAAAAAAAATACAGAATAAAACCTAGACAATTTTAAGTTTTAATGAACATAACTTTGAAACTCATGAATACGAAATAAAACATAGAAAAAAACACAAAACAAAAATATAAAAGTAAAAATAATTAATATAAACATTTATAAAGATCTAATAATAAAAAGATAAAACTCAAAAACTTTAAAGCATTTTTGTTTTCTCACAAGACCTGCTAACCTCAGCCAAATAAAATAAAAAGTAATACTTAGTGTGTTTAAATATCCTAATAACACAATAATATAGAATAAACATAAACTTACTTCATAAAATGATCTGATTGCATTTCAGTAGCCAGTTACACGTTGCAAGTTAAGGTATTTGTAAACATTTTTTCATACTGTTTTATATATATATATATATATATATATATATATATATATATATATATATATATATATATATATATATATATATATATATATATATATATATATATATATATACTATTTATACCGACTAATAAATATTATTTTTGCGAAATATATTTTATAAACTATAAAATTTAAAAAAAAATTTTTAAATGTCAAGTGACAAATAAATAAAATTTTTCATAACATTTCCATTTTAATATACAAGTCTTAAAAAATAGTTATTTATTTTTTTTAATCATATAATAATTTTTTTTTTTTAAATGGCTGCCACTTTTTTGAAAATCAGTCAAAAAGCCACATAGAAACATCAGAGATAAACTCATACTTATCTTTTACTTCATTTTTTAAAAAATTCCACAAATGGTCCTTAGTGTGTTTGGTCCATATTAAGTTAAAGATTTTAAAGTTACGTCATTATTTTAGGTCTTAAAACTTTTTGAAAATCAAAAATGTCAATTTTAACAAGATGAAATAAGATATCTCAAGATATATTTATTAACTCTAGCTAAAAAGAAAGATTTTAATGAAAGTATCAATTTCAAATATAAAACTATGCGTATAGAGGTGGTAGTGGTTTATCGAGTATCTTTTTGTAGACTTATTTATTATGATTTTAATAATACGAAGAATGTGAAAAAATACATATACTCTTCCATGAACAAAAAATATAACTTAAATTTCAACATATCAACACGTTAAAACATTCAACTTTTGACTAATTAAGCCTTGAGCCTTGGTTACTTAAATGCATATTTTAGTGTAGACTGAATCAAACGTAAAAATATTCCAGTCTACACGACATTTAGTTTTAATAGTCGCGCGAACAATACGCGCTGAAAGATTTTAGGCCAAAAAATTAGGCCGTGTTTCACATTTATTGAATTATTGAAGGAAGTGTATATACCAGAATTTCAAGCTATTATTGGTACTCATATTTTACATTTGATGGGTTCACATAGGTTTAGCAGTTGTATTGCTATTGTCGGGAAAACAATATAATTTTGATTTGTCCAACCCACTTATCTCACATTTTTTAACCGCTGGACAGAGGTGTCTATTGCCATAATAAAATGTTAAATTTATTTAATATATTTTATATTGATTGGTTTTAACAGAATTTCTGCCGAAAGCGATCATTTTTTCTTTCTTTTGGTTTTCATATTTTCAAATATAATTCAAGAAAAATTAATAAACAATGTTCTTTCTGTATTTTCTATTTCTTTTTCTTATTTAAAAAAGATAGTTTAACAATTTTAAAAAATAATAAAATTATTTTTTAAAATTGTTAAATTTTATCTATTTAAAGATTGATTTTTATTGTTCGGTGATTGATTTGACTCTATGTCTTGATGGAGATACCTACGTTATTAAATGTGCTCTGGTAATTAGTCCTAATAAATTTTGAAACTTAATAAAGAAAAAAATAATAAACCCATTCTGCTACTCCAGAAGGCCTTGCTGATTAGGCAAAAAAAAAATTTTTGTTGTTTGCAAAAACTTTAAACTTTATTTTATCAATTAAAAATTTTTTTTGCTATATATTTTTTTTTCTATAAATATATATATAGATAGATTGAAAAAATTTTAAATGTATTATTTATTATTATTATTTCATTTATTTAACACCCAATGTAATTTACAAGGTAAAAAAGAAAAATAAGAAAGTTATTTCTCGTGATTTTCACTTAAGAATTTTTTCTTCCAGAATTTGTTTAAAAATTCCTCTTTGCTCTTTCGCATTCCAGCACTCTATTGCATGTTTCAAAGTTTGTTTAACTTCGGAGGGAATTTCACTTTTAGAAAGTGCTATTTTTATCTTCTTTTTATTTTGAATTAAGTTTTGAAAATTTAGCATCCGAAAACGGCATAGGTCCTGAATATCGCCAACAAACGAATGTTTAAATAAGGGGTGTTTCAGTTGTGAAAAGATAATGTCTGAAGTTGTTTTATTATTAAGAAGACGAAGAAACAAGTTTAATTTATTTTGTTGAATACTTTTTGAAATTTCCTGGATTTTAAATAGCGAATTTGTATAGTTCTTACTGTGTTTTGAAACATTTAGAAGCGATTTTAGTGCACTCCTTCCAATTACATCTAGCTTTTTCATCAAATCAGAATTATTTTCGCATATCTCCATACCATAAGTTAAGGTAGGGACTGCCAATAATTTATATATATAAGAAATAGAACTTGGGTGGGCAAACCGGATTCCAGATTGAATAAGAGTTTGAACAACAGCTCTAAAGTTTGAAATTTTTTCATCAACATTTGTATTATTGAGTGAAACAAAAGTTGAATGTTTAGTATCCCATGTGAATCCCAGATGTCTATGTTTATTCTGAAGATTTATTTTATTACTAGATATCGTTATCGTATTGGTTTGTATTTGTGCTTTACCTGAAATCAAGAATTCAGTTTTTTCGGCATTTATTTTAATACAATTTAAATTACTGTAAATATTGCATGTTTTTATCAGCTTTTTGAGAGACTTTTTTACCAGAGAGGGTAGAGCTTAAAAGTATGATATCATCCGCATATGCCACCACACCAGTGAAGTTACCATATATCGATGTGCCAACAATACCTTGATTTGTAATAGTTTCAAGAAGACTTTCAGTATAAATATTATATAGGTGAGGTGAAAGAATCGATCCTTGTCTTACTCCTTGCTTTAGAAGAAAGGAGTTTGATTTACAACCTTGATATGAGACTGTTGCACTACTATCTAAAGAGCATAGGTATACAGGTGAATTGTTGCTATTGTAATGTTTAATTGTTTCGCTAATTAGAAATTCAGCATGAAGCGTGTTGTGATAGCGTATTGTGATAAAGGGTGGATTTAAACCCTTGTAAAACGACACCGATTACAGAGCACTAAACCTCTGAGCTATCGAAATCATGCATGTCAGAGAAAAATAAACCATTTTATAAATCTCTTATATGCGGAAATGGTGCGTATGTTAATTTTTTTCCCTCTTCAGTTTTTATTAATGAACTGTTTTTCTACCGTTGACTAAAAAATATTGAAGTAAATAAGGAATAAGTATAAAAATGGTTGGTTTGGTAAAGAGCCGTTTTATACTGGTCCAGACATCTAGGATGGATACATATGGAACATGTATAAAAAGGTCAATGTGGCATAGAGTTACAAAGGCCCATATTTTTACCGGTCCTGTCATCTAGTTGTTATAAATAAGAATGATTGAATTTTTTTAATGGATTTAAGGTTTTATTTAAAGTTATTGTTTTTAGAAATTATACCCATATAAAACTGGCACACTGATCAGATCTGTGAAAAATTTACCAGCTAACAATAACAAATTTTATATTTTAATATCTGTTGTTAATATACTTTGACTATTTTTTAGCAGAGAGGGAGGGGGAGGGGTGATGAGCGGGGTAGGTATTCGGGTTGTCGAGGGGAGAATGCCAACAGTTTTGGCGCTCTAATAACAAATAACAAAATTATTTTACAAGAATTTATTGCAGTAAACAATATTTTGTATTTTGTAACTCCCCACCAATGACAGCCATCTTTCCGTTTGGGGGACCTTTAAAGAACTTGTATGAACTCATGAACTCGTGTATTTCTGGTAATTCCTGAAATCGTAAATCAAACCACAGTTAAGTATTTTATTAGTTAAGTCAAGCAAAGTGAATACTTTGCTTAATAATTAAAATAAAAATTTTTCATTACCTCAAATCTTTTCACAAATGCCTAAAAAAATGTTATTAAAATAAACTTAGACTAATAAAATTATGAAAAAAATATAATATTAGAATAAATATTTGAACATGTTTATCATGTTGATACTAAATTTATTTTGATGATAATGTTAACTTTTAACTTATTTAACTTATTCTTAACTTAAAAGTTAGATACCTGTCTGTCTGTCTGTATGTCTGTATGTATATATTCAAAAAAAGATGTATGTATCATTAAAAAAATGTATGTATGTATATATCTCTTCTTTAATTTCACAATTAAACTATTACCTATTAATAAATTTGTTATTAAACTATTGCCATTTATCTTTCGAATTGGCTGACAAAAAATAAAAATAATAAAAAAAGTTTACTATTAATTTGTAATTCAAATTAACAAATCTTAAACGATATCTGCATCATCGTTGTTTTACCTCTTGCTAAAGCTAATCTAAGGCTGTTGACCTTGTTAGAATTACACTAATCAACATTCTCTTTGCTTCTCAATATTTCTTGGTATAACTTTACGTTCAGTTAATCTGTTGATACTAAGTTGGTCGAATAAGACGAAGCTTCGTAGGCAATCTCCAATAATTTTTGCTGCATCAAATTTACAATATAAGAATATAAGGTAAACGTCGTCGCATTTTTTTAAATTTTATCTTATCTATAATCAACTACTTTAATGAAACTTTACTGAAACTATTGGTACTTTAATTGAAAAAAGAATTTAATATAATGTTTAAAATTTACTTGTTTTTAAATTAAAAATTACCGGCAAATTTAAACTTTTAAGTTTTCGTCTTATCATAAAAAGCCCAGGTACAGTGGTTAAAGCATTGTTTCCAGAATCAAACCTGCTTAACTGTATATGTGACATTTGAAGAATTTGAACCCTTTAATCAAGTTAAAGTATTGGTACTTTAATTGAAAAAAAAAAAAGGTGTTTATAAAGACAAATTATTTGCGCTACAACCTATATACAGGCTATAAATGTACAGTATTATATAATGCTAAAATCTCATCGCAATTCCTAAAATCAATTTATTTAGTATAGTTAGTATAGTTATAATTAAGTTTTTAATTTTACCAAAAATGAGACAAAAACTATTTGACAAAATAAAAACAAATAAGTATCTTGAATTTATTGTAAATTGCAAAGATATGGGTTTTGGTTTTTCAAATGAAGTCTTTAATTATATTAATAAATTTACTTCGACAAAGGCAAGGAGATTTTATACACCCACTATGTTCAAACTACCATTCTAGGTAGTCATTACAAATTGGCTGTTTTAGTATACTCCACATAATGATCCAGGCTTAGCCAGGCAGGCGTGCGATTTCAAGTCTTTATATGACCACGCAAATAATATTTTGTTTTGATGAAGCTACGGTTTTTAACAAATGCGCTGAAATAATTGGTTTTTAATTACGTTGAAAATAAATAACTTCGACTCGTTTATCTTAACTAACTTTTTTAATAGCAAAACGCTTTTAAATAAAGTAGCTATGATTTTAATTAAAGTATCATTGAAAGTTGTATAATTTTTTATTTATATTATTTAATTAAAAAGATTTTTTTTATAAGTAAAACTTAAAAAAAAATGAAATTTTATAAGCGACGACTTTAAACAACAAAGGTCTCTTTAATAAACTTCTTATTAGAACCATTAAAGTTTTTGTTGAGAAGAAAAAAATTTTAGTTTTAGTGAAGTTATTTTTTATTTTGTTTTTCGCTGTTTTTTCTACGAAGATTTATTTGCTTCTTTAACGATAAGTTTTTTTAAGTTTCTTTTTAGTTAAGTTAAGATTTTAAAACGTATACAAATTTTCAAAACATATTTAGCAGCCGTGGTCAAGTTAAGTAAAATCAAATAGTATTTGCGTGATCATATTATGACGTGAATCGCAGGCCTTCCTGGCTGAGCCTGATGATGATCTATATTTTTTTATGCTATTACAAACCAATATTATAAATAAATAAATATAAGTAAAACCAATACTATAAATGAAATAATAACTATTTAAAAAACATACCTCTAACTTAGGGAAAGGCGTTAATATGTTATCTTTCAAAAGCTTGTGAAGGTCAAGAAGCTCGTAAAAAATAAAGTCAACAAAGGTTAACTGAAAAAAAGAGTTTATATTAGTTATTTGTTAATTTGATATTAGTAATGTTATTAGTAATTTTTGAAATTTTTTAACAAAATCATACCTTTTGTCCAGCTAAAAAATCTGATTCACCCAAAAAATCCGAATACAATTTTAAACGAGTCTGAACATTTGTCTTATATATAATTAGTGCTTCCTAAAAAATAAAATAATTTTTGGGACTATTACAATATAAATTATTATTATTATTTGATTTATCTTTTAATAACAATTTAAGATAAAACATACATCTAAGTCCTCAAGTTTTGTGGAATAACATAGAGCAGAAAAAGCATTTCTAAAGTCCATCAGCTGAAATAAATATGAAACATTAATGTCTTAAAAACCGTATTAAAAATAAAAAAAATTAAAAATTAAAATAAGCTTTTGTATTTTCAAATTTACGACTGGTAAAATATTCTTTTAGCTATATTACAAATAATAGGGTTTTATCATTTATTAGAAATATGTCATGTCTTATATTGTACTTCTTGCTAAAATATCGTCGATTAAAAAGTATTAAATTTCCGTAATAATACCATTTATAACTAAATGTAATGCATTTATTTACTATTTATTAAGTTATATTAATAATTGTAATCTTTTTTTTTCCATTATCTTCTTTTAGTTATTAAGGCGTCAAAGAAGAAGATCTTGTCACAGAACAACGCAAAAGAGCACAAAATTTTTTTTGCCATGTTCATCACCAATGAGCGGCTGTTATACACATTATCATCATACATAGCTTAGGTCCTGACATAATCATCATATATCACTAGGGCCCTAACTAATACCTTTATGTCGGTTTTATAATTTATAAAACCAATCCAAGGTACGGATAACTTACTTTAAAAACTGAATCACGAAAGCATTTATAAATAATAATTTTAAAATTAATTAATCAAAACCACACTTTTGCTAGCTCAATTATTAGCATCGAATAATTTATGCAAGTAGTTAAAATTAAAGTCAAATCATTAGCTATATCTAGTTATGAAAATTTCCCGAAAATGTTTGATGTCGGTAAATTTCCGGAGATTTATCATAAAATTTTCAGAAATCAAGCTTTTTTTTTTGTTTACTATGATTTTACTTTTTTAACGAAGTAGATATATATATATCAATTAACCATTACATTTCTAAAATAAAGTTTTTAAATACCTATATGCTGTAATATTATTTGTAGTACTTATTGATAATGATTAATCAATAACTATAATTTTAGCAATAACAATAACAACAAGAATATGAACAAAAGTAGTTTAATATAGTGACTTGATAAACAATAAATAATATCTTTTGACCTCATTCTCCATCATATCCACTCTACAAATCTCGTGTTCTGTGTTTCCAACTAAAAAAAAAAGGAGAAAAAAAAAATTTGTTAAAAAGTTATTGTGTTATCATAGATGCTAACACTCCTGTGTGTAAGTATGATTCTGTAATTTTTCGGTAAATAAGTATAACAGTTCTTATCTGAATATCTAATAAAAAGAATACCCATGTTGTTCTTTCTTGCAATATAACGAAGAATCTATTTTAATTGAGTAATATAAAGCAAAAATTAGGCAGAAAATTAATGTTTTTTAACAAAAATCATAAAACTTGTATAAAAAAAGCTAAAACAAAGTTAAAATAAAGCAAATTTTTTAGAAAGATTACTTACAGCATTGCTCATGGTTAATTTAATATCACCATCAATAAAGTAAGGCAACTAAAACAAAATATAAAATAAATTAAATTAAAAAATAACTAATTAACTTTAATACTATAAAAAAGTTTTTAAATAGCAAAAAGATGTTATAATCATTTCAGTAATTAAAAAAATTTCTTTTGAAACCGCAGTATAAATTGCATTTTGTCAGGTAAAGTGGCAAGATAATTAAACGTATTTAATTTTCTACTATGGATTGTTATATTCGCAATATCTATAATAATATAATTATAACTATTGTGGTTATGTCATGTTTCTGCAACCATTAAACTTATCAAATTGATAAAATTCCACCTGTTGTAGATGTATCATTATTAAACTATTTTAAATACACAGCGTTAAAAATTTTTTGAAACTAAATGGTAATGTCTAAATAAGTAAGTCGAACTTACGTTTGGTAAATCTAACCCGAGCGTGTACTTTACGTCCGTCCATGCTGATCGATCATAAGTTGGTGCTTTAAAATAAATAAATAAAAAATAAAAAAAATTAAACGACAATTTGATTTTGAGCTTTAATAAATCGTTTATAATAAAAGAAGCTAACAGCATTTGTAAAACATAAAGAATTCGACGAAGCCGTGATTAGGAAGCTTTAAAGCTTTATGGTCGAATTCAGCATTTTTTCGGTGTTACTACAAGACATGGAGCAAACTCCAAGTTCCAATCATCGCTTTTTTTTAAATCGTTCTTATCTGATATAAGTATAAACATATAAATGGAGTTTGGAGATATGGAATTTGCTCGATGTCTCGATTCGTCCCTGGCTTTGTTATGTTTTTTAAATAAAAGTAATCAAATAGTTACCTCTGATTAAACTATGTAGTCTCTTCTCTTGGAGAATAGACTACGTATTTGAATCTGAGGTCATCGGCTAAAAACTTTTGGCGGCTGTCACTATTAGTCTGATTGCACCAAGTAAGCGATGAGCAAAACTACAGTGGACTGCTCAAAATGTCTATATAGGTCCACTGAAATTTCGCTATAAAATGTTTGCTAATTTGCCTAAAACTGTAATTATCTTTCTAAAACATCATAAAAGCTGTTGCAAGCCCTGTATAATTATAACAAAAAATTTTTTTTTTTACCATCTCCAACATCATACATCTTGTCTTCAAATTCTGTTTTTGTATAGCCAAGTAGTAAACGAATTGGCTGAGCAAGCTAAAATAAAGTTTCTTTGACGATGGTTATACTTTTCTAGAACTATAGTTTTTAATTAATATTTTCATGTTAAAAAATTTTAATTGAAAGCATTCCCAAGCATATATTTAAATTGCGTAACTATAATTACAATTATAGTTGATAACTGACAATTTATTTGATAGTCTGTTAAGTGTGTTGTAAGTAGAGCTTTAAAAACAGAAAACTTGCAATAAAAAATCTTTTTTATTTCAATTTATAGGCAATTATGCATTTAAATTTATTATTATTAATTTAAAATTCCTGATTAAATTTAATCCTTAACTTATTTAGGGAATACCGCTCTTTGCCCCCCCCCCCCCCTAAATCTCCTATTTTAGGTGCTCGACTTATAAGGAACTTAACTGAAGGGGCCCTTATAACGTGCTTTGAAAAGTGTTTACAAAAAGTCAGAGTAGTCCTTATATTATTACAATTAACATTACAATTAATACTATAATTAATAATATTGTAAGTATTTAATATTGCAAGTATCACAATTAAAATAAATTTTTTTAAACATTTAAATAAATATTTTTTTTCTAATTACCCCTCTAATTCTCCAGTAACCAAGTGTAGCAGTTGTCATCTTTTAAACTGTAAATGCTTAGATCTAAAATATATTATCAAAAAAGAAAAGAAAATTAGACTTAAGAAAAGAAAAAGAAAATATTTCTACAAATCAAGCAACTTACATATAAACGCAATATATTGATATAAATATAATTTTATTAAACAACCAAAATCAACTTTAACGTTTATGTTTCAATTTTTAAAAATGCGCATTTTAAAGCATTTGTAAAAAAACATAATTGACAAGTCTTAGTTAAATTGTGGGAATGTGATCTAAATGTGTCCCGCAAGCAGCATTGACGTTTTTTTAGACGTCAATTGGCCATTCAATAAAAGAAGCTATACGTACGCTCACGTAAACCAAAAATCATTAAAAATAACTTTGTAGTAAAACGACACAATAGAAAAAACAAGCAGTTTTCAAGTGTTACTATTAAAAATTCATTAAAAATAATAATAAAGTTTAATTTTACTCTGTCGTGCATTTAAATCAAAAAATTAATTTGTCTCAGGTGTAAAATAATTGTTAAAAGGTTAAGTTTTCAATTCCCAGTAGCAACAAATGTTTAAAGGTTTTCAGTGGCAATTAAATTAGATATAATTTGCTAGCTATTTACTGTCATTAAATCTCTTTAGATTTTTTTTAATCATTTACTAAATTTATGTGTACATTTTATACTCTTTTCGATTGTTATTTGACCATTTTTAATAAAATTATTTCTAACATAACTTGTTTTTATACTACTATGTGAGTTAAGGGTGTTCATATTTTACAAAATATTTTTTTGAAATAATTTTTTTTTCTCTTAAATGTTCAAAATGAAATAATATTAGACTATATTTAATTTCTTTTTTTGATAAAAATAGTAAAAAGTTGCGTCTCAATCCTTGTAAAACCGCAGTTTAATCTGTCAATCCCTATTAAAACCACGATTTTGTAGCAAGGTGTTGCAACAGATACATAGATCTAAAAAATTTTGTACAGCTTCCTTAAGGCTGGAACTTTAAAATAAAATAAAAAAATACTTCTTGCATTGACACTTCTATCATACAACCTTACCCCCTACTTTCTTCCTCTCCTCTACGATTACACACTTACTTGGTGCTTCAAGCAAATAAATCAAAACGTTATGTATAAAATTTATAAGCGTAAAATATAGATTTAGGCTCCTGCATTGTTGAAGGCCTTATTTTCATAGCCTCAATCACATCATCTTCATCAACGATATCCAAGCTAAACACTGATAGCTTGTTCAGTGTTTAGCTTGGATATCGTCTTTTTTAATAGTCATCTTGTCCTCAAAACGTCCACATTCGTATGCAAGGCTTAGCTTCTCAGCAGGTGTTCGCTTTGTGCTAGGTGTTAGCTTCTCAGCAGGTTTCTAGCCATGTCTTCTTTCATAATGTCAGACACAGACCGATCTGAGTTGGCCTGGGAAAAGATAACAGTAATAGGGTTTAAGTACCAGCTGTGTTCTCCCAATTTTTGAAGGCTCAAGCTGCAGCTGGATCAAACTTCTCAAGATTGACTACCAAATAAAGTACTGGTCCTTTAAAATTACAAACTACAAACTTGACAAGATTGATCTACCAAATAAAGTATTGGTCCTGTAAAGTTAATATTTCAATGCAATTTTTGTATACTATCATAATAATAATGCTAATAATGAGTTTAACTATGATAATTTGTATCAAAGACTAAGAAAACTAACCTGGATTGTAGCTGTATCTGATTTCTGAGCTCTGAGATATTTTGGAACATAAAAAAATGGAATAAAAGTTACTATCTTTTCCATCTCCTTTATTTTCTCCTCGCTTAGTTCGGGGTTTGCTTGGTCGAATTAAGCAGAAGTATTACCTTCAGATAGTAAATAAATCTTTGCAATAAAGCGTACGTGGTGTACTGCTCCAGGCTTGTGAATGTTGAGAGGCTTGAGTGTTGGTTTCAAGAACATGAGAGCAAGTTCCTTTTAGTCTGCTTCTTATGGTTCTAAAATAATTTAATGTTAGTACTTTAAATATTAATTACTTATCAATAAATCGCTAGTACAATTTTATCGATAAGTAATTAATACATTTATTACATTAAAACTTAAACATTTTAATGGTTAGATTTCCTCATCTGTTTGCCTCATCTGCTTGCCTCATCTGCTTGCCTCATCTGCTTGTCTCATCTGCTTGTTTTTTAACTTAATTAATGCTCTTTAAACCACAATTGAAGTGAGTGATGACATAGTTTTCCACATCAACATCATTCCAATTATTTTTCAAACCTTTAAAGAGTACATCGTCAGATATTGTGGTTTTGTCTATGGTAACTGCTAACCAATAATGTTTCAAGATTATTTCTAAAACATGATGTCTACAAGCAAGGATGAACAACGGTTTACCGACATTATTTCTCAGTTTGAAAAATCAAAACCATAACTAAATTATTTATTGTAATTAGCTCTTAGAGTCTTTCTTATAAACTATTTAAAAAAATAGTTTACCTGAATATAGCACCACAAATAATTCCAGTATTGTTAGTAATAGTATCAAAGCAAACCATCATTACATGATCAGCAATATCAAAATTTGTCAAAATCAAAAATAATAGTTTAATGTTGTTTTTCATTCGAATAGCTGAATTATAAGAAAGAGACAACGTATTCGTATTACCTCCAGCTGTGTTGATAAGCTTTATCTTTTGTTGATATTATTTCATGAGCTGTCCATACCTATAGCTGTTCTTAGAGTTATTCAATGACCTTTCTGTTGACGATAATGGTCTGTTGCTGCCCATCAAATTTTATCATTGAACAGTGCTTGTTATTGTTTACTGAGTCAGACTTTGAATCTGATTCTGGATATAAAATTTCAAATGGATGTACAACATCAATAACTCGCACTTCAATACCTCTTTACTGAACTCATGAACTTTCACAAAAACTTGTTGATGCTGTAACTTTATTCTGATTCCTTTTATTTCTTTTTTGTTTATCGGTTTATTTTTATTTATGTGATATTTCAGTCTGATTAACTCAGAAAACCAGTATTTAAAGGTTTTATATCAAGAGCCTCAAAAATTTGTTCCTCAAAATACCTTCAGATGAAATACAATTTATAATAAATATGTTTGTTGAAAATGGCCATAAAAGATCAGAGTTAGAGCTTATAACAAATAATTATCTTAAAATCAAAAACAATCCTGTTGGTACAGTTGCAGATAAAACAGAAAATGGTAACATAACAATAAAACTCCCATGGATATTTACAGTTATATTTACAACACTGCCAACTTTAAAAACAATTTTATGTAATAACAAATCCAAATTATTACCAAATTGCTATTTGGTATACCCGGGTGTGTATAAGCTTATGTGTTCATGCGGTGGCGCTTATATCAAAGAAACAAAAAAGAAAATTATACAAAGAAGTATTGAACATCAGGTACACAGCATAAAAAGCAATTGGCATGCTTCCGGAGCCACAAAACACTGCAAGGACTGCCACGGTATATTTAATTGGATGCAGCGCAAAACAATCGCACTTAATTCTAACTACCATAAAAGGAAAATAAGAGAATCACTTGAGATTAATTATGACCAAATCAATTACGAGATAAGGCACTTCTCACCGCTTTTGAAAAAGGACAGCGGTGTTAAAATTGCGTCAAATAGCTGGAGACCACTTTTTAAAAAAATCATCGAAATTTTAAAATAGTTTTCATGTTACGTCAGCTCATCTTTATAATGTCTTCTTAACGGTTTTTTACATAGTTTTGATCCGTTGTTCTGATTAGATCTGATTAGCTGAGACGTGGATCTGATTAGCTCAGACCGTCAGACAACGGTCTGAGCTAATGAGACTGAAATATCACATAAGTAAATTAAAAATTAGTATTTAGCTGTGTTTTATGTTTTCTATATTAAATAAATTAAAATTTTATGTCTATAATATTAAGGATTTATTCATTTCAACTGTATGGAAACTTTAAATAACTCTTTAAACAAACAAAAAAAATAAGTTAGTATTTCTTACAGTCTTTACAAATTCAGTGCAAGGTTGTGCACTCCCTGCCTTACTATTGTACTGGTTTCTCTTGAGCCTCAGATATCTGTTAATATATTTTGCTACATTTCTTTCCAGGTTGACAGGTCCAATCGTAGGAAAGCCATATCTTAGCCATGGAAACCTTAGCGCACCTAAAAAAAAGTAAGTTAGCAAGTAAAGCAAGCATAATAAAGCAGCCGTGACTCAGTGGTAACTCAGAAACGTAAGATCCGTGATTCAAACCCCATCTCTGGGCAAGTTTTGTACATTAAAAAAATACATAAAAATTTTTCAAAAGTATTTATGGGAAAAAACTCAGAAAAAATAATATTTGTTGGAAAAATCTTTTTCTAACAAATATATTTTTTTTTTGGAATTTAATATAGAAGTGTAATTGTTTCTTAATGCCATTAATTAATGGCATTAAGAAACAATTACAGTTCTATATAAAATTCCAAAAAAATTTTTATAAAACGTTTTATAAAACGTTAAATAAAAAAGGTTATTTGTAGGTATTGGTTCAGTTTGAATAATTAAAGTATAAATTATATAATGAACCTGAAGTTATTGCTGAGAAGACAGGATATAACCCAGCCGGCATTTGGTCCTAAAAAACGTTTTTTGAACGTTCAAAAGACGTTCTGAACGTCTTTTGAACGTTCAAAAGTTGTCTTTTTAGGACCAAATGTCTGATGGAAAGATGATTATTTTGAGCATTGGTCCCATTCTTTCCTTTAAAATAGAGAAAATGTTTGATCATACCAGTCCGAAAAAGTAGCTTCATGAAACATATTTTAACTGGTTTTCCCACCAAAAATGTTCTTTCGTTTGTTCCTTGGTCCATATCATTCTTCTCCTAATAAAATTTATTTACAGTTTATAATTTTTAGACTTTAATAAAACTTCTGTCACAGGTCTTCCTTATAAAAGCTCTGTCACAGGTCTTCATTTCAAAAAGTTGCATTAAATACATTTAAAAAAATTAATTTAACACAATTATTAAAAACTCAAACTAAATATAAATAATTTTACAAATGTACTTTAAATCAAAAACCAAACTAATATTAACTTGAAACTAAGACAAATAAAACAAACATTGATTTTGATATGTAAAAAAAATGATCATAAAAATATGTCGTCAATAGGTGTTAAAAACCATGTCATAGCATCTTTATGTATGCTAAATAAATTTTTTATCTGTTTTTGATTGTCTTACGGTAGAATTTAAAAAAAAGCCATAAACAACAAAAAAAGTTTAATTTTTGCGCCCTCTTTTTTCAAATTTTGCCTCTCCCCTCGTCCAGACTATTACTGTTTTTAAAAATCAAGTTGTAGCAAGGTGATCCTATAAAGCTAGGGTGTTAACTTTTTTCAAGTGTGATCTAGATATAAAAAATTAACAAATCTCCAGAAAATTAAAATCCTTTGAAAATTTACAAATTTCTTAAAACTTTGGATGGGTGTAGTAAGGTTAAATAAAGGTGCATTTTTGTGCTAAGCGAGTCTTTGCATTCTTGCAGTTATTAAATCCGCAAAATGATTTTTTGTTTGTTTATTTTACGTGTTTTTTCAAAGTAAACAGAAATCAAAATGTAAAATTATACACAAACTTTTTCATAAAATCAAAAAAAACTTTCACAAAGACTTTTGTGAAAATTTTTTACATTCAGAATGTCGTATGCAAAGTCTTAAAGATTACTATTTCATATTCAAAATATGCAGTTGTATATTTTTTAAAGGAGTTAAAAAGGTAAATATTGAAAGTATTTAAAACAACAGGTGACCAGTGGCCTAACATCTGTGTTGTGGGACATTGAATAAAAAAAAATGTATTGACTCCTTAACTTTTTTATACCTAAGTTACGGTCTTTAAACACTCCTAAGTTTGTGAGCTTTTTTCCGCTCTTTTTAACTCTCAAATGAAGCTCCATAAATTACACAAAACTTTGCCTTAAAATTTTTGTTCAAAATATAATAGCATAACGCAGCCTTTAATCATACTGGAAGCTTTTACTCTTAACCACAATTCATCAAATTTAGTGACACGCTATTTTTTATTTGCAAAATCGCCAATAAATTCTTCTTTGTCAAAAAGTGTAGCTTACTTATTTCCAATTGCTCGTAAAGACAATCCAGATAGTCAAACTTTAGAAACCGCTTGCTCCTCGTAGACTGTAGGTAGATTGTTACGATCTTAAGTTTGAAACATCGTTCACACAATGCAACAGTCAATAAAAGTGTTATAAAAATAAACATGGAGTTGCAAATCTGGCATCAAAACAGCTAGTTTTACTTTGATTAGATATTGTAAAATACCTCAAACAGTCTCCATTTTGCATCCTTATGAAATTTTTTACAGTAAGTTCTCGTGAAAATCTGGTGTGAGCGAATTCCTTGTGCGAGAATGCCATTCGTGTCAATAGGGTATGGTTTTACAAATTTGGTTGCAGCAAGTTTTATTTCAGTATGCAAAAAATTCTTAAGAAATAAGAATACAAAAGTGTAAACCAATCAGTGATCTATTTTTGGCCCTAGTAATGTGACTGCAGTTGATGTATTGACCGATAGCGTCGTCCTTTTCCGTCTTGTTTTGACTTTCAAGGCAAATTATTTTAAGCACTTTAAGAATATATAATATTATGGATATAATTAAAGAATATAAGAATATTAGGAATAAAATTTTATTAAATAAAAACAAAAAGGAATAATACTTTAAAAGTAAATAACGTGAAAGTGAAAACGTAAATAAAAATATAAAAAAATTAGTTTTTTAAAACAAATTGTTGTTATAACAACTTACGTGAAAACATAATTTTATAATATAAATAAATTTATTACTGACTAAATGAAAAATTAGTTTTTTCATCACTAAAAAAATTCAGAATATAAAGAAGAGTTAGTTTTTTGAATTAGTCTTGCCAATGGGCGGCAACATGATTTTTGATGTTTCGCATATGACACTTTCATTGGACATTTGCCATTGGGCAAACTCTAAGCTTCAGTTCATGTTTATGCATATGTCAATTGAGTTTTGCAAAAAATTGCGTTGGTTAAACACTAGAGACCGAAATACTCAAACAGTCCCTACTTGCCTAAATATGAGAAAAATGAACTAAGATAATATTTATTAATTTTTATACTTAAAAAATTAAATCTTATTTTTGATTTAAATTCATTAAAGGTTTTCATCTCATAATCTTTTAGTATTCGAAAGTTGTAACCATGCATTTTATTTTATTATTCGAAAGTTGTAACCATGCATTTTATTTTATTTCAACTCTTTTCATATTGAGAAGGTTGCAAATTTTACATAATCTTTAAATAAAATTTAATAATTTTTGTGAACTAAAAAGTGAAATTTAAAACACATCAATCAATTTGCCTGAAAGCATCATACCCATGAGGCCAATCGATTTGTTTACTATGTTTACATATAATTCAAAAAAAAAAAAAAAAAAAACATGATGGAAAATAAATATTTTATAAAACCAGGTTTTAACGTTATTAAAAAGTTTCATTAAATTTAAATTTCACATTTGAAACATCATTTTTTTTTCTGGCACAGGATCTAAAAAAGACGCTCTTTGAAGGTTTAAAAGACCTCCAAAACGTTGTAGAAGCAGTGGTTAGCGCGCTTGCCACAGAAGCTAAAGATCCATGGTTCAATGCCACCTCTGAGCAAGTTTTCTAACATCGGTAAGGAAGCAGGCGTAAACTTCCTTTCAAATGCTTTTCCGCAGTGCTCTATGATAAGACCGTAAGAACTTCTTGGGGCACCTAAAATATAAAAATAAAAAAAATAAAAAAAACGTTCAAAAGGCGATCAAAACGTTCAAAAGACGTTTAAAAGACGTCATTTTAAAGTCTTGTATCCACTAAAGTAATAAAACTATTATTATTATTGTTATTATTTTTATTATTATTATTATTATTATTGTTATTATTATTATGTATTTCATTATAAAGAAAAATTTACAAAAATGGATACGATTTATTTTAAACTGTACTTTTACGACAAATTAAAAAAAAAAAAAAACATCCTTAATAGCATTATTCTTGAAAAAAAATTAATTGAAGCATTTTATAAATTATACAGATATAGGGGAGGGTTGCATAAGATGAACAGGATCCTAAGATTGTATAACTTCTTTTACGGGTAGACTACGAATTTTTTTGGTTAAGTCATACAAGTTCTGCGGTGTTACTTATTTAATTTCTTGGTCGTGTAGTTAATATCTTATCATTGCTTATTGTAAAAAAAAATTTACCATGCCCGTTATAATTTTTTATTATTCAATATTTTGTAACTACCTCAAAACGAAACTAGGTCATCAAAAATTTATTATATCCTCAATATTTTATGCTTATCTACTGCTAATTTCATGGGTTATATGATATAATACATTAGCTGTTGTCATTCTATTTAAATTATGATAGTACTTGGTAAAGTTGCTTAAGATGATATGTTTTGAGACGCTCAAGATGATAAGCGGTTTTTTATTAAGAAAAGCGCGTTTTTACGGAGCTTTATTTTGGTATTTCAAGAGCGTAAGTTTTTTCAAAAAATAGTATCGCAAACTTTTGTAGAGGTAGGAAATATTTATTATAGTTTTTTTTATGGTTGAGATAATTACTTTTTACTTTAGTATAGTCCTTAAAGATACAACTTTTTTTTAAATTACTTTGTGATTATTTTGAGTTTTTTTGAATTCCATTTAAATAGGTCATCTATGGAAACTGGTTTCCTATGATGAGATGGTTGGGTATTAGGGTGTCCCAAAATTATACAAAAAAACACTTTTTTTTAAAACTCCTCTTGTACACCCAAAATTCCTTGTCTATACTAAGGCAGAAGACAAATAAATGCTAAAAAATTACTCTCAGATCATTTTAAGTGCTTACTGTAAAATTCCAAAATCTCTATTTTTTAGCTTTTCAAAATATCAAAATAAAATAAATAAGTGTGATTATTTTGTCCACTAATATATATACTAATATTATCATATAGAGAGCTTTAAATATTTATAAGTTCTTTTTGAGTTACATTCTTTGTTACTTTTTTTCTCTCCTCTCTTGCTATCAATAGTATATTTTGGCGCTGTTCTTCCTTTTGAGAATATTTAAAAAAGTCGTTTATTAAGCCAATGTTTCTTTCAGCGCAGTCATTAGTTACACTAAGTCCTTTAACAAAAACTTCAAAAACACCATATGATTCAGTTTTTGAAAAGTTGGGATGAGAAGAAACCCAATCTTTAACTTGATTTGTGATTCCAAGGCGTAAAAATATAAGCCAGCTATCAGCAGTAACAAGTTCTGAAAGCTTGCTGTTTGGTAAGATTAAAACTGGAATAGGTTTTTCCATATTTATATTTTTTTGCTCTGGAACTGGAAAAGAAATTAACGAATTCAAAATCTGATACTTAACAGACATTTCCAAGTGAGAATCAACGAGTGAAAACACAACTATTGCTGGAGAAAGATACCACGAATGTTTACGAAAACTTTTAATCAAAGCATTACCAATATCAGCATTAAATTCATCCTTGATAACATATGCTGCTTTAAAAGCATTAAAATCATTAAGTACAGCGTGTTGAGCGCATCTAGATTTAAGGTACCATGGAGCATAACAAACAGCAACAATGAAGGCACATGTTTCTATTTCTTTTTTATTTTCATCAGGTAAAAAGCTTCTAACAGTGGATGTCATCTCTAGTGAAAGAATATACAAAGCATCCACCATAAATCTTGCTTCGTGACAAGCTCCAGGTTGATGAATTTTAAATTCTTTAAGCTTATCAGATTCGACGCCAAGATAAAAAGCCAAATATTTTACAAGGTGATTATAGTCATTTCTTGGAAAAATTTTATTCTCTAATGAATACTTTGCATAATCTTTAGCTGCTAGCGCCAAGATGTGAAGCTTGCTACCTATTTCGAGCTTGTTCCAATCAAATATTTTCAGTTCTGGAACTCTTGAATTCACAGATTCATGAGAAGTTTCCCAGTTTCTTTGAAAAGCCAAGTACATAGATTTACTTGGACCCTTAGATTTAACTTTAGTGATAGCCTGTATTGCATGATTTATATGAAGTTCATATATGTGGTGACGACACATAAACCAAAACAAACATTTATTAAGAATTCTACTTATTATTATTATAGCTCTGTTTAGTCTACCTGTATTACTTGATGTAGTATCAGTACAGACTCCAATTATATTATCCGCTATTTCAAAGTACTCTAAAATGTTTTGAATAACAATGGCTTGATTTTTTCCTTTAGTGCTCTCTACAGGTATAATTCCAAGTAGGCGATCGTCTTTTGTAGTAAATTCAGGACTGGTAACAGATATAGCAACCCTTTCCTTCTTAACAGTAATTTTTAATTTTTTCTCTATTTCTTTTACCAACTTACTGTCAAAGTGCAAGATCAAATTCTTTCCTGCCATTTCTTCGTAATAGCTTGATCTGATGGTGGTACCTAAATTAAAAAGAATTTATTTCTCTTTATAACTACTATTGATTGTTTTAATATCAGGGTGTTAGCCAAAATTAAACATTATACCACGTTTTTGCTGTATTGGGAATATTTATTGTTGTTGTTCAGGAAAATATTGGAAATTTTCAAGAAATTGTCCTAAAAAACTCAAAATAAGAATCAAAAAAAAAAGTCATTGAATTTTAGGAATTTTGAAACCATTGCGAATTCCCCAATATACACCTTTGGGCTAGCTAACACCCTGAATATAAATATTTTGAATGTAAACAAATCTACCTAAATCTTCAATATACTTGAATCTACTTCTAGCTACTGAGCTTCTAGATATATTTAAGTCATTGACATTTCCGCCTAAAGCTTTAATAACAGCTCCTAGAAACATTGTTTGTAAGCGAATGCTGATTCCGCATCTAACACTAACAGGTGTTGTAGCTAATATAAGATTGTCTCTGTCAAACTCTATTGCAATTTCTGAACAGCCCAACTTAGAGTGTTTTTGACGCTTTAGCTTTGTGTGTGTTGGAAGCTGGGTTTCACCCCTTTCTTGAAAATCTAAATCACTATCACTAGAAACTGAAGATTGGTGAGCAGCAGAGCCTAAGTAACAAAAAGCAGTAATTACTTTATAAAGCAAATATAAATTTTAATTAAACCATTATTAAGAATAATTATTTAAAAGTTTTCAATTAAAGTTAAAATTTGAGATATCATTTACCTGATGCCTCAAATTCATCTGAGTTATGAGAGATCACTTCATCCATTTCAAAATCAACTTTTCTATCCAATCCAAAATATTCATTAACTCTACATTTTTCTTCATAAGATCTCATTCTTTCATACCTTTTAATTCTCCTTTCAACTCTTTGCTGCATATCAATGTCATATTTATTACTTATTACACCTCTCCTCATTGTTCTTTGATCTTGAAGAAAAGCCAAATCTTCTATAACTGCATCATTCGATCTTGGCATATCTTTATCTGATTTGATTTTATCTTCTATGTTGTTTTGAGAAATATCAAATAAATTCTCAAGAAATTCTTCAAACCGATTTTCGTGATTTTTTTTGGTAATTGTGTTCCAGGAAAGATAACTTGTATTTCGCATAGAAATGTACAGTTTATTTAGTTTAATAAATTTTTTAACAATTTGTACTTCAGAAATTATATACTTTCCAAAACCAGCATATTTCCATATGTTTACAACTTTTCTAAGGCAACATATCTCCATACTTTCATAACAAAAATCTTTGTCATGGCAAACCATATCCCTACTCCCACTCTTTGTTTTGCAAGAGAAATTTTCTTGAGTAGACTTGAACCTTTTACTTTTTTCTGTAATAACATACTGATAATATCGTAGAACTGTTCCATTTGTTGGTAGTTGATGTATGGGAAAAACAGAAATTGGACTTCTGAGAATGTAAAGTGGTCGACGCGGGTTTAAATTAACATTATAGTTGGATTTTTTTATTTTAGCAGTCGTCTTTCTTTTCGCCATAACATAAATATATTTTAATTTTTTTATAATTAATTTTTATCAATATTTAATTTGTAATAATAAACTACGCAAAATATTCTTTTGTAAATAGTAACAGTTTGATTCGTTGTTTTTTTATCAGAAAAAAACGATTGGCTTAAGTTTGTTTACCTTATTTAATCAAGATTGCGGCTTTCAAAGATGGTGTATTCACAAGTCGATATTTTAAATAAGATAATGTTGGTTTAATCAAAATCAATAATTGCAAAGAAAACAACTAATTGTCAAAAAAGTACAAAAATAATACTCAAATAATTATTGTATTTAAAACATATCAGTATATATATATATATATATACATATTGTTTTTAAATGTTCTTAATATTTAGAACAGTGATCAAGAAAAGTGTGATAATACTAAGTTATTGAGTTGCCACCATATCCTACTACAAAGCTACCAATATTTTTTTTAATGATTACAGATGTTTAAACTATAAAAAACTACATTTATTAGAATTGTTAAAAGAGTAAGTTTTTATTTAGAAGAAGCGGAAATATTTGAGTTTAAAAAAAATCAGTATATTTAATAAAATCCCTTTTTTCAAATTTCTACAGTAAGCACTTGAAGTGATCTTAAAAACCTTTATTTAATACTAGTGGTCTTCTATAAGTGTATAGACAAAGAATTTGGTGTGTAAAACTTTTTTTTTTTTTCGTATTTTTGGGACACCCTATTGGGTATGTTTAAAATAACACAACTTTCCGTATAAAGATTTTTTAAGAGTAAAACCGGGTCAAACCGCACACTTATCAATAAAAATTAAATAACTTTTTATTTTTATTTATTTTTTCATTTTTTTTTATTAGATAGGTAATAAAAAACTACTTAAGATAATATAAGTATATGTTAAAAAAATAACGATGAAGTTATTGAAAATATTAAATGTAAAGAAAAAAAAAATTGTGCGGTTTTAGACGACATTCTGATAAAACCGCACACTTGAGAAAACATTGAGTTTTTTAAATTTTAACTTTTTTTTTTATTATTTTTTTTAACACAACTTATATTTAAGAAACTATACTAAAGTTTTTACATTTTTTGCAACAAAAAATTTAGTTAGAACTAGGCAACTGCATATTTCTTTGGTAAACATGTTTTTTTGCAAAACCATTCCCGACACATCGATTTCTCACATTGCAACATTTCTGTGTGTAACTGTACTCTATACTTTTTACATTTTGCAACTTTTAATCGTTTGGCTGTTGGTACTTGTTTCTTCATTATTATTTTTCTGAGGTTGTTCAGCATTATTATGTTTAGGTATTTGAGTACTTGGCATAGAGAGTCTAAGCTTTCCGTTAAGTTTAGCAACTTTCACGGCTTCGTTTGTTGCTTTTTTTTCATCTTTTTGTTTGAGGAACTCGATCGCATTTTCTTCGGTAATACATTTTCCGCCAAGTTGTTGATATGTTTCGGTTTCTTAACATTCGATCGATTTCTGGCTTGAAAAAACTGCTTCAACTCTATCTTGATACTGTTTTTACAATGCTCAACACATGCTTAATACCTATCAAAACTTGAAGCTGGCGTAGTTGAGAAAGATGGCAATCGGTGTGTATATGGAAAAGGTACTGCTGTGTCTGAGCAAGATGGTGTAGGTACTGTGGAGGCTGCAAAAGTTGATGAAAGTGGATTAAACATTTTGTGTGATTGCTAATGCCTTATGATTTATGTCGTTTTTAGTAAGTGGAAATAAGCCAGTGTACTGGAAACCAGCGATTGCATGCAAGCGTGTAAAATATTTACCACTCTCGTACAGCGTTTGAGGAACTGCGGAAAATTTTGTTTATCTAAATTTTTAGATTTTGAGTCTTTGTAATACCTTGTAAAAATTTCTTTCCAAGCTTGTTTGTCACGACAATAAATACCTCTATCCAATGGTTGTAGAATACGTGAAGAACGCTCAGGTAGACAAATCAAGATTATATTGTATTTTTTGCACAGCAATACCGCTTCCAAAGTTATGCCATTTGTATGCCCATCTAATACTAAAACATGAATACCACCATTTTTCTCAGTTTCGGTTATAAATACTTCTTTCAGTCATTCAATAAACGTATCGTGCTCCATCCAACCTGATTTTAAAATTGAATATTTGGTGCCAGTTGAACCACCTCTTGCCCAGTCAGGACGAAATTTTCTTTTGGCTTTGTATATCACAAATGGTGGTGCAAAATGCCTATCAGCGTTGCAGCATTTATTTACAGTATAATTAATTTTTTCATTGTTGCAAGTAAGTTTAAATGCACGTCTTGTCCCTTTTTGACTCACTACGGTTGCTTTACCTTGATTACCCAAAAAACCTGTTTCATCACAATTCCAAATATGCGACCCAAAAGTTATACCAGTCTGTTGATATTGCTTGGCGACGCATTCAAAGTAACTATCAATTATTTCTGGCGTAAAGAAGCGGCTCTTTTAGATCCTAAATTATCCAATTTTCTTGTTGAAATTTCTTTTGACTATCTTTTCATAAAGGCTTAAAACCAGTCTTTACCAGGCTTGTTGTTTTTGAGTAAGTGCAATTGATCTTCGCGTTTAAGGTAGCCACATAAAAATTCTAGGTTTTCATTTCGGGTTAAACCATAACCCCAGTCACCAGGTAATTGGAACGCATGCACCATCAATCTTTCTGTTTCATTTGAGAGTACCGTTGTTGTACTTGAGCCATGGAAGCCTTTGTTGTTGTTACTTTTGTGATCTTTGAGCGTTGACACTGGAACGCCATTTTTAAATGCAGCTTTTTCCAGAGATGTTTTATTTTCTTTCATATCAGTTAATGCGGCTAGTATATCGTCTTCCTTGCATGTATTTGTTTTTTTAGTTGACATGTTAAAGTGAGTGAGTTAAATTGAATTGAGTGAGTGATGATTATATTGAGAAATAATATAATAATTGGTTTTTAATGAGTAAGAGTTTATTATATTAACAAATAACATTATAGTTCACTCATAATTAAGACAAAGTTATGTAGATAAAGATAGGCGCTTAATCACTTGAGCGGTTTTATCAGAAAAAAGAGTTTTTTTTACTTTTTTAATTTTTTATTTAACTTTTTGTTCTGGCTGCATAAAAATTATACTATGAGAATTAAAATTAAATTTCCAACAAGATAGTGCTTGAATTCTTTTTATTTCAGTTTCGGTTCAAGCGCTATTTTGTTCGCAACGATAAAAAATGTATAAAATATTTTGACTCTGTTAAAGTTGTATAAAAAAAGAAAAAAATGGAGTTAAATCGACATATAAAATTATCAAGGAGATAGTTCTGTATTATGTAGCCATATCCGTTTAGTTTTTATTTGATAGTTTCGATCAGAGTGCGGAATGATATGGTGTGCGGCTTGACTCGGTTTTACTCTATTCATTTATATTCTTTAAGAGGAAAGACTAAATTATGGCAATCTGCAAAAATAAATATAAATATTTCCTTATTTCAGTTGTAAAAAACAATGTTTGTTAACATGTTCAACTTATGCAACCTTTATGCAACAAAAAGTTAATTTTCAATAAATTGTGTCTTTTATTTGTTTGATTTTTTTATTATAAAACTTGATTATTAACTACTTGATTATAAGGTTCTAGCAAAGAAAGGAGTTAAAAGTGTCTGCAAAGTTACAAGTGCGGAAAGAGGAACCCTTGTCACAACTTGTGTAATAATCAATCTTTCACCATTACTTATTTTTCCACGAGTGCATTTCAAGGAGCATATTTTGTCAGGAGCTCCTTCTGGATTTCTTAAACTTGCATGTAAAAGAGGCTGGATGAACAGTAAACTTGCATGCAAAATAGGCTGGATGAGCAGTTAACTTGCATGCAAAAGAGGCTTGATGAATAGTGGATTTGGATTTTATGAATCACTTTATAAGATTCTCATTTAACACTAAAGAAAATCGATTGTTACTAATATACGACAACTGCGAAGCTCACATAACACACATAACAGTATTAAATAAAGCAAGGGAGCATAGAGTGACTATTTAGACATTACCACCTCATTACACACAAGTTACAGCCACTTGATATGGGTATTATAAGACCATTTAAAACTGCACATAGTACAGCAATTGATGCTGGGTGCTCTACAATCCTGGAAAAACACTTACAATTTACCAAGTAGCTCCATGTGTAGCGCTTACTTTCCAAATAGCCATAAGACTTTCTAACATTATGGCCGCATTTAATAAAACAGGTACTAGGTAATAAAACATATTTCTTTATGACAGTAGCGTGTTTACAGATATTGATTTTATGTGCAATTCTGTGACAAACAGACCTTTGATGTTAAAAATAGTTGTATAAAATTTAATGTAAACATTACATCTGAGAATTTAGCTAATCCATATCTTTCAACAAATGGAAACCTCACTGCTTCTAATAATAAAGATTTGAACATACTGCGATCTCCCCTTCTTTTTGATTCAAATTACCAAGTTGATAATAAAGTTGTCATGGCTGATCTGCCTATATTATCATATTCTTTTATCAACCCTAAACAATGTAGTTTTCCTAAAGGCGGAAAGAATAAATGTAAAAAGAAAGGAAAGAAAGAAAGCTTGATCGGCTACAGACACTCCTAAAAGAGATCAGATTGAGAAAAGATCCTGCACTAAAAAGTTAGTCAAAATTACCAAAGAAATAAAAGCCAGTTTACAGAATAGTATTATAAAATCGCCCGAAAAAGATGATTCAGTGTTGAAGCATTTGGAGTTCACAGATGGTAGGCCTACCAAATAATTTTTTTGAATTTTGGGACTTCATAACATCATTTAAAATACATAAGGCAGTTTTTATTAAACTGGCTCCTCCTTCCCTACACCAGTCCATACCTCACCTGATTTAACTACATTTTATATGAAACAAGGAGATCAAAACAATTATTTTTTAAGTATTTGATACAAAACAAAAAAACAACAATTAAAATCAACAGTAAATTATTGCACTATTTTCACAAAATTTAAATATGAAAAATAAAATTAAAACTTATTACAACATAGTTGGTATTCTTAAAGAACAAAGACACCGCCTAAAAGACAAATATAGATAAGTTATAAGACATATACCAGAAAAAATCTGCGCGGACATTTTAAAGGATATTTATCAAACTATTGTATTTTAATATTGAATGTTATATATGTTTTGAAAGTACGTATGTTAATATTCCTAAATATCACTTTATTAAAGTTTGTTAAGTTTTGTACATGAGAACGCGCGCACTTTGCGTTTTACACTCGACATCAGCTTTTGTACAATCTTCGGTTAGACTTTCTTGGTAGCTCTAATCCATTTATTTTTGAAGTCTTTAATGTTTTTGGCTTCTTTTATATTGAACATTAGTTTTCTTTTGACAAGAGCCCAATATATTTTGATAGGACGTAGTTCGGGACAATTCGGTGGATTGCAGTGTTTTTCAAGGAAATCTGTATGTTTTCTAAGCCGGTTTAAATTTGTCCCAGAGTAGTGACTTGATGCTGAATCGGGCCAAAATAACGGATTACCCATGTGTGTTTTTAAAAACAGCCAAAGGAGTTTTTTGAGGCATTCTTTTATATATATTTTGGTGTTAATTGTTCCCGTAGTCACAAACCAAGAGCTTCTTTCACCACATTCACAAATTGTTTGCCAAACTAAGAGTTTTTTAGCGAATTTTTGCATTCCAATGCATTTTTAATTGGAGTTCAGTTTCTTGCGATTAATTGCTGAATAATATAGGTGTCCTGGAAGAGATTGGAAATATGCAGCACAATATGTTTCGTCGTCAATAACCAAACAAGAATTTTTGGCACATAGTTTTTTAAAGAGCAGCTTTGAACAACAAACTGCGACATTTTCTTGCTTTGCTTCACGACAAAGAACTTTTTCTTTTTTATAAGATTTATAGTCACAATTTCTCTTCAATCTTTTATAGTCGAAGCACTTGTCTTAAACTTATTCGCTAAAGTTTGAACAGAAATCTTCGGTTTTCTGTCTAAGGCATCTTTCACTTTTTTACCAAGATCTCGTCTAACAAAACATTTTTTTCTTTTACTTTATGATTTCCTTTTGATTGTACCAGTGTCCTTAAATCGTTTCACAACGCTCTGCAATAATCTCAAAGCAATCTGCAACTCTTTAGAAATTTTTTTGTTTGATACACCAGGATTTTCAACGAGAAAATGCAAAATTTTCAATTAAAACTAATTGTTTGAAAACAGAGTTGTTCAAACTTTGAATAACACTAATACAATGACATTTTAAAAAAATTAGCTATTTAAAATGATGCACGGTTTCCATAAACACCACGCAGATTTTCTGTCACATGTCTTAGAGGAAATAATTTATTTTAAAGAAATAAGCTTACATCTTAATTATGCTAAATTCTTTTTTCAGGTGGTTGTAAACAATCTGTTTCATGCAACTTTTTTTGTCAATTCATCCTTTTTAAAATTGAACTTCAAGAAGCTTCTTAGATATTTCAGCCAATTTCTCATTACCTGAAATCAACATGATGTCGCCCACACAAACCTTATTCCTTTATTGCAGGGGTTAGCTTAACATTTGTATCATTAAAACTGTGGCTGTCTTCATCCACTTTGTATAATTGATTTTTTTAGTTTTTTTAGTTTTTTTTTATTTCTTATGACTCTTGAACTATTTCCTTATTTTCATCTTCTAGCATGTTTTTTACCCGCAAATCCTCATGGAATATTAGGTATTCAGAGTTTGCTTTTGTAGGTTCATTATTAAACTCTTTTGTTATAGGAAACCAGTGGCGTACCAATATGTTTTGGGGCCTAGGGCGGCACTTTACATGGTAAATGGGGCTCTCTCTCTCTCTCTCTCTCTCTCTCTCTCTATATATATATATATATATATATATATATATATATATATATATATATATAGAGAGAGAGAGAGAGAGAGAGAGAGAGAGAGAGAGAGAGAGAGAGAGAAAGACTACGTTAATGAATGTATGTATAACACATTATCTTTCTCCACTTTCTTGAAAACGTTTGTAATAAACAAAAATTAGCAAATACCATCTTTATCATTATCTATCAGTTTATATGTTTATATATATATATATATATCCATCAACGCCATTTTATCACTTATAGAAATTCATTTATGTACACAAATAACTAAAACATTAGTTTTGATTATTTATTTTAAAGGATAATACAATGATGTACAATGTACAGTAAAAAAAACAGATTTACAGCAAAGAGTTACCTCTACAAACCTATTAAACTGCTTTCTTGCGAGCCTTGACTTCTGCAAATCGTTTGATTAACTCATCAAAATTCACATGTTTTGCAATTTTGTTTTCTATTGATATTATGGCCAAGCTCGTCAAACGAGACTGGCTCATTGTAGAGCGGAGATTTTAATTAATTTCAATTTTGAAAAACTCCTCTCACAAGAAGCCACGAACACACATATAGTTAGAAACAGTTTAAGAGCTTCAGTCACGTTTGGCAACGATTCAAGAAAGTCCATTTCGATGATAAGCTGAAGCATTTTCAAGGATATCCATGCAGCTGCAATGTCTAATTTGATGCCAGAAGCCTTCAGATGCCTTCTCAGCCTCTTTACTTCAGGCAGCATTTCTTCCTCCTCCAAGATTACCTGTGTGTACAACAGCAAACTTTTCATACACAGTGTTCATCGAGGTCAAACGTTTTTCTAATTCTACATGAAAGTGGTCAATGCACTCGAACATAGCACGCTTCAATTCTTCCTGTGGAGTTAAACCTGCATCTTTAGCAATTTCTCCTGGCATCATCTTTTTCACTCGCTTGCGTTTTCTGCTTTCAATATCAATGCCCATTTCAGCACAAGTCTGGTTCGATTATTCTACAGCATCATGGACCAGAACTTCTCGACTCTCTACTAAAAAGGTCTTCAAGCTTTTCAGCTTCACAACACACTTTTCTAAGCTAATTCCTTTGATTTGAAGATATTTTTGGGCATGATTCACCTCGAGCAGAATGTGGTACCACAAATGCAAGAAGTAAAGGAAATTGAAATTACAAATGTTTGTCATCAACACCTCCGCTGCTCCTCTCGCATCTAGGTTTTCAGAAGCATCACAAAGCTTTTCCACAGCCTTAACCAACTTTTCGAAATGTTTGAAGATTGGTTTCACGGCATCATGATGAGCATTCCACCTGGTATCATTAAGTCTCTTCACTGTCACTCCAACGGTTTCTTTTAGGACCCCCATCTATGTGTTGAACATGAAAAAAACGTGTACACACTTTCCAAAGTTCCAAAAAATGTTACACAAACAGAAACACTACCAAAAGCATGTACGCCACATAAATTAAGCAAATGGTTAGCACAAGGCACAGATATTGCTTTTTGATTAAATTCTTTAATTCTGGTTTGTACTCCTGTATGAATGCCAGACATTGTCGTGGCATTATCGTATCCTTGGCTTCGACAAAGCTTTAAATCCAAGCCGTCCTTTTCAAGAGATTGAACAATTTCCTATGTTATGGAGTCTGCCTTTTTCCCACTTAGAGGAATAAAACCTAGAAATGATTTTTTCACTTCCACGTTCCCGTTGTCAATTTTCACATACCTTATGACCTGACTCATTTGTTCAGTGTGGGATATATCTGTAGCAATATGCCATAGAATTTAGCTTTCTTGATTTCACAGAATTATTCTTGTTTTACAGCATCGCCTAAAAAAGATATAAACTCATTTTGCACTGCAGGCGATAAATAAGAAACTGGAATCAATCCTGATTCCAATGATTGCTGAAGCCGTATGTTGTGCTCCTTTAAAACAGGGTCATAGTTTGAAAGGAGGCTGACAAGTTCCAAAAAATTACCACGGTTTTCAGAAGCAAAGTCTTCCCTGTGGCCTCGAAAAGGCAAATTCTGCTTTGCCAAAAAAAGTGTTATATCTAAGAGACGATGCAAAATGTCTCTCCATTTCTTCTTCTCTCTTTCCATTACGTCTTGGTGAGCAGCGTCGATGGTTTTGTTTTGGAGAAGCCTTGCTTCAAGTGTTTTCCATTTTTCTAAATTGTTAATATGCAATTCAGAGTTTTCGTGATCTGATACTTTAGGATTCAATTTCCACCAACTATTGAATCCTGTGATGAAACTTGATTTAGTCGTTGGATTATCGTTCTTATCAAACAACTTGCAACAAAAGCAAAACAGTGATTTTTTTTCATAAGAATAGACCATCCATTTTCTCAAAATCTGTTCTCCACTTGGAAGCTTCTTGTAAAACCAGCTTTTTGTCAGCTGTCTAGTTTGACCCATTGAATTTTCTCCTGGTTTATTTACTGGATCAAATGGCACCTCCAAGTTCTGGTAAATTTCACTGCCTTGTCTTATAACATCGGTTCTGAGATAATCTGGCATTGGAGTGGGCCAGTTTCCAACATCATAATTTAATGTTAAATCTTCTAATTCGTGTACTGAATTTGCGTCTGATTCAGAACGTATCGAATTGGTTATGTCTTCTTCTTCTTGCCTTTTGTATTGTTCTTCTTCTCCTTTTTCTTGTTCTTCATTGCTTGTTTGTTTGTTCATTCCGTTGGCCATAGCTTGTACTTGGGCCTTCTAAAGATTCAGAGCCCTCCTCTAGCCCTGCTTCATTTGCCTGGGATAGTGCCCTTTTAGTAAATTTAAGTATTGAACCCGACAACCGTTGTAGTTCTTGTTCTTTGGCTTTTTGTTTTTTCTTTTCCCATCCACTGGGATAGTTTCATTTCACGTTATCAACAGGTCTCTTGAATCTGAAAATAATTGTTCTATTTTAGACAACAAAGTATTTAGAAAATAAAACAAACCTTCGCGTTGTGGGTTTGAAAACAAACCAAACCTAATAAATAAACACTGTAAGATAAAACTGTCAAGTTTTGAATTACATTTTTCGGCTATTTTCTTACAAAAATTTCAGTATAAGTAACAGTGTAACGATGTTTTCACTTTGCTTGTTAGTAGATATCTATTTAAAGTGAAATGTGTGCACATGAAAATGTAAAATTTCTGGTTTTGAAATTCCATTGTTCTATCGTTGTAGGTTTTCAATGGCCTATTGTTCTATTTACGCATCAGAGCTTCGCATGCCTCTACGAATAAAGTTAGGTAATTCTTAAGGTGTGTTTAATAACGTTTTTCATTGGAATTATTTTGGCAGAGATTGGATGTCTCCACGGGAGTTGTTTATTCTAGAATTTACTTAATGGAATTTTTTGATTGCCTATTATTGCTAATGCTTTAACGAGTATTTTCAGAGCAGCTGTTCAAAGGGGAATTTAGATGTTCTCATTGTATATTAATGTGCCTCTAATTTAGTTAGTTGTGTGTTTTCTGTTTTGACGTATATTATGTTTATTATATTATTTATTATATATATTATATTTACAGCTATTATTGTGTTTATTGTATTTATTATATAAATTATATTAATTATATTATTTATATTTATTATATTCATTATATTAATCATATTTGTTATATTAATTATATTAATTATATTTGTTGTATTAATTATATTAATTATATTTATTAAATTTATTGTGATAATTATATTTATTATAATTATTATTTTTATTATACTAATTATATTTATTATATTTGTTTTAATTATAATATTTATTAATGTTCACAAATTAGCTAGATATTAATTGGATTTATGAACCATAAAAATAATATGGGGGATTTAAAAAAATCGATTTAATTTTAATGTTTTTGGAATCTGGGGCCCCCAAGATGAATGTTATCGTGGTCTCGGGCTTAAATTTGTCCATACCACCTATGGTAATAGCTCCTTCCATATGGGAAATTCGCTAGGACGAGCAAACAATATCAAAACTAAATGTTTTCGTACTACTGATAAAAATTATTGTTTACCAAAATAGGCTAGGCTTACTCATTTTTAGAGTCAAAATTAGTTATTAAAAACAAAGTAATTAAATTGACAATACGGATAGTGTTTAAGGACAGGCCCCTTATGTGACTTCAACATAAAACGACGTGTGATATAAAATTATAACCTGATAACTACACTCTTAAGCCGAATGGTTCTCGGAAGAACTTTTAAAGGTTCTTAGCGGTTATGCCAATGGAGCACCGTTTTAGGTTCCTTAAAGAACCTTATAAATTGGTTCTTCGTAAGAACCTTCCGATAAGGTTCCTTAAAGAACTACTTAGGGATCTTCGAAGAACTCTACCACGGGTGCTATATTTGAGCACCCGTTGAGGTTCTTCAAAGAACCTTTCACACAGTTTCGCATAAATTGCCTTCATAATGTTATCTTTTGTGCATTTTAAATGTATTATATGTAATAATTATTATTTTTGCCGAGAGACACAGGTATTACTTTAGCAACTATTTTTAATTTTTTTCAAAATCATATTTAATTCCTTTTTAATTTAATAATGTAAATTAAATTTATTTTAATAAATTTTTGCATTTACAAAAACTTTATATTTTATTTTACTCTGGTTTTTGAAGAAGAGTTAAAAAATAATAAAAAATAAATAAATCCATTTATATTGTTTTTATTTCTATTAACCATTTTATTTTATTTATCCGGAGAAAAACAACATTTAAAGAAATGTTTTATATTTAATATAAAATATAGCATAGATACTTTTTTACTATAACAGTTTAAATACAATTTTATAATATATTGTAAATATTTGTAATAAATAAATAAATATAAAATAAATGTAAAAGCACTCCAGAATAACATAAACAATATATTTTGGGGGTAAAAAAAGTTGAATTATTAACAAGGCAAATATATAATTTCAACAGCATAATAAATCAATTTGATTACTCATTCAAAGTATTTGCCATTCTCGTTATAGTCACTGGTGATTCTTTAGAAGACAATCCATAAACAATATGTTCATAAAACAACAACGTGTTCTTCAATTGCGCTGGATATTGAATATTATATATATAATAAGATGCAAAAACACATGACATAGCTAACGAAACATCAACATCGCTGCAATGCTCTATTATGTTGCAACCATCCAACATAACACAACATTCTTTTGTTAGTAGCCTTTGTTTTTTTGGCACTTTGATAGTTGGCGTACTCTGCACTGGTTGGTTGTCAAACGTAACCAAGCAGTCAATAGATTCTTTGAACAATCTTGGTAAAAGTATAATAGCTGCATTTAAGTTGGCATCTGTAATGTAACAAATCACTTATAAAATATTATGTTAATGGTATAATAAAATCGACAAGACCAGCCCTTAGAATTAGGTAGAAAAAGCTTTAAAATCCTATTATTTGGATGGCATTAGTACACTGACGAAAAAGTCTAGTAAAAAATTATAAAACAATATAAAAAAAAGTCTAGTAAAAAATTCGAAACAATCAGCAAAAACTCTATGACCTCAAAAACATATTGGCAGTTAGGTCACCATTGCCGAATGTAAATCCTAATTCCAAGGGTTGTATAAGGCCATGTGCAACTACTAATAGTAATTGAAATCAGATGCAGTTTAATTTACTTTTACTCTACATTGTACTTAATACACATTTAAAAAAATATTGAAACACAAATATTCAACATTACCTTTCTTCTTGGAGTCATCAATTTCACACTCAATTTCTGCAGAAATTACATTTACTTTATCATCTTTATGCGTTGATTTTACTAGTTGCATAATTTTGTCAGCCATTCCACCTATACATTGGTGGAGTTGTTTGTCAAGATCTTTGGCAAATCTTAATCTCATTTCATTTAGAAACTTAAAAAAAAATACATATATATAGTTAAAATTGCAATCATTTATTTAGTGTTTCAGACATTCAACAAAGTTTTAAATTTAAACTACTATACTATAAATGTATTTTAGGGACCAATATGCTATAATATCAACTTATCTATTATTTATTCATATTTATTATATAAAAACAACTTTTTTCTAACAAAAACTACCCAAATGAAGTACAAAATGGGTTAGATATAAATCATCTAAGAGCATAAATCGCTCTCTTTTAGAATTCCGATAAAATTATTATCTATTTGAAAAAGTGAGTACTAATTAATTGATTGTTTACCCTATATATAACACGTTTAAAAGTATCAATTTATATAAATTAAAAAAATTATTTTTGCCAGACTGCCGAAAGTATTTTGAGATAAAACTTTATTCAAAGAGAATAAAAAAGTACGATAATAATACAATAAGTAACTAATTTATAACTTTAAAAATAGTAATAAGAAGAATTTTTATGTAAAATATTATGCTAATAAAAACAAACCAATCTAGCAATAGAGAGCCAAGGATAAGTAGATTTTAAATCTGCTGTACTGAAAACAGAATTAAAATCCTTTGCACGAGCAGCACAAGTACGTTGCTGGCGATCCAACAGCATGTTAATGTCTGGCCAGAGCTTATTGCATTCTATTTTCATGTCATCATGATGTTTTACAACAGTCGTTTCATCCTCCCCAATAGGAAGTTTGTTTGGCTTTAATCAAAAAATGTTTTAAAAATAGAAACTTTATTTTTAAATAAATCTTTCTTTTTATTTGTGAAAAAACTAAATGCATGCTTAAAGCAAAAAATATTCCTACCAATTCTCTATTTTTCCTAGGACACGATTGGTTATCACTAACAGCATCTTCCTTCCTTTTTCGACCTCTACCTTGTTGACCAAATTTTTTCTTATGTTCAGCAACAACAGACAAATGGATTAAAGGAGCTCTTTCTTTTTTAAACTTGTTCTTTAAGCTTTCTAATAGTGTTGGCTACCAATTTAATATAAATATAAATATAAGTTGGCTACCAATTTAATATAAATATAAATATGTGTTAAAGTGTTTACTATTTTATCTATTTTTGAAATTAAATTTCACAAATTGAAATATAAATAAACTTAGAAATTTAAATATAAATAATACATATATAAAACATATAAAAAATAGGGATGTAATCAAAAATAAACATACTCATAACATAAGTAGCAACAAAAGCATTATATAGAAACTTACACAAACAACATATCTATAAGAAGAAGAAGTATTTTTTGATGGGAAGTCACTTAAGTGTGGATACCTACTGCAAATGGCAGCAAGTACAGCTGAGTATTGGGCACCTGATGGATACCTATACAAAAATCTTCAAATATATAGTTTAAATAATTTTTAGATTATACATATGTAATATAATATTATACATAAACTAGATTTATTTATAAAAACAAGTTTTGTATAACCAAATGAAATTTAAGTTTTACATAATGTAACTTACATGGTGTATCTGCTGATGTCATCATAAAGACATTGTAAAAGCTGATTCCTACATTTGCTACGATTCAAGTTAAGAAAACAATGATCTTTGGCATCCAAAGCTGCATTTACTGATGTAGGCAAAATGGGTAGTTGATAACACACTGGCCATGGTTTCATACTTTGGGACACTCTAGCAATCATACTAACATCTCCATCGCAAGATATTAGGGATGTTATTGATGTATTTAAAACACCATTTTCTAAAACACTAATTGATATATTATTTTAATTACTGCGTACTCTAATTACATTTTCTTTTTGTAAAAAACAAAACAAAACCTTTTACAACTAATATTTAAGAGTGATATATATCAGATATAACTTATTAAGTAAAAACATAAAAAATTAAAAAGTAATATATAAGCTAAAATAAAAATTTGTTTACTAAGAGCTTTCTTGCTGTTCATGTGAAGTTATATGATGCCTTATAATTTCAATGAGTACTACTTGTCGTCGAATTGTCTGACATAAACTGGCCACCATTGTCTCAGTTAAAGACACCAGCGTTTTTCCATCAATTTCTTCCTCTATAATAAAATACTTATAAAATTGTGAAAGGGTAAATGTTCAGATTTTAAATTAATTAATGCAATAAAATATTTAATCAGCTAAAGACGCGGCAGCCCTCATAAAATATAACACACAAAATTTTTTATTTTATTTTAATTAATAATAAGTAAAGCTAAATATTTGCACATTTTAACAAGAAAACAATTTATTCAAATAATGCTATCAAGTTAACTACAACATTGTTATAATAAAAATCTAAAGAGATTCTATAAAAAACAACTGTATCTGAGTGTAATATAACAGCACCCATCCTGCAAAACATATGTGTCTATCAATTGGTGATCAAGAACATCTGCTGGTAAGCATATTGTCAAATCTTCTTCTTCCACAACTCTGAAGGCATGCAAGTCAGCAGAGTATTTATCACAAATAAGCAACTTACCACAAAACACCCAGTGATGACGAAATCTTATAATATGATAGATTTTAAAAAATAATGGTATTTCTTCCACATGTAGTAAAGCTAGAATCACTGTATCATGAACATGAAATCGGATTCCATTTATAAGCAAACTGCTACACTTCCAAATAGTTTCTTTCTTATCAGCCATACTATAACCAAAAAAACTTACTAGTTTTTCTTGAATAGAAGCTGCTAAACTTTCAAACATAATGGAACAAAGATTATTAGTTTTCTCATATTCTTTGAAGAAATCTGAGGATGTCATCTCCCAACACTGCCGTAACTGGTGTCGTTTTGCAAGCGAATAGGCAATATTTTTAAAATTTCTAATCGAAGAAGCCAATTTTTTGAAATACAAGTGTTTTGCTTCAAAACGCATACACCATAAATAACGCAGTGGCCCATAATCATTAATAAGACGAGCATAATGGAGCATGAAATGAAATTTGGGTGTAAAATTGTCTGGAAAAAGTTCAGCAAAATTGTGCAAAAATTGCTCCACTAAAAATTGCAGAAACGTTAACACAGATTTCGAAATTTTTGGAGCGAACACATAATCAGCTATTTCTCTAAGCTGTAAATACAACAACCAATATTTGTTAGACATTGGTATACGATTCCCTATCATAAATGGTAACAAACGAAACATACAATATTTTTGTGAAGCTGATCCAATAAAATTAATAGAAGTAGCAGAGCGTACAACAAATGGAACTGGCTTATTCAATCTGTCATTTCTACCTATTTCAAATATATTAAGCTCGATATTCACCTGATCAATTTCAATTAACTTATCTTCTTTGAGTTTCAACAACAATAGACTAATTAATCGAGGAATTGTACCTTCCAGCATGTCATGCATTATGTCTGGTGGAAACGATTGCATGACTTTAAAATATGATAAATCTAAAAAAGGACAACGTCTTTCAACACCGTACATACTTGATGAAATCTGACCATGGCCTGAAATACCAGCCAAGTGATACTGATGGATTTCATCAGTACGAAGTGTTGCATCAAGCTCAGAAAATATTTTAGTTTTGTTAATATATGAAGTCATACACTGACGACAAAAAAAACCAGAATTAAAAACACGACGAAAACCAGCTAGTGCATGGGCTGAAAGGTTATCAGCAGAGATTGTTGCTAAGCCACCATATAATCGTATTTGTTGGCCATCAACCATAACTAATATGCCTTCATTTTGTAATGTTTTTAAATCTTGAATGAAAGGTTTTAAAACATCCTTGTATGTTTTATGTTCTTTAATTAGTTTTTCTTTCACAAGAATGCATAAGTATATATTTTGAAGTCTTGATATATATTTATCTTCAATGTTACCCAGGAAAAAGTAAAATGCACATATTTTATGTACTTTACGATGAGCTCCAATCGGATTGCATACCTCAAATTCATCGATATACAAATGAAGTCTTAAAGCATACTTGTTATTAAAAATGTTATGGTGCTTGCAAATAAAACCATCTGAATATGAATAAAGCAAATTTGTTTTCGCAGACAAATCATTCTCTAATTTTCGTTTTATAGAATTCCATATTTCCTCTTTTTCAATTAACTGTTTAAGCAGCGGTAAAATTGGAATGTATTGAAAAGACTCTTTAGTGATTGTGTTATTATCATTATTAAAAATTGTATCACCAAAAGCATTTCCAATAATAGCACTTTTAGGTAAACCATTTTGATGATCAATTACTATTGATTCTACACAAAAATCATTTTCATCTAAAATATCATCTTTAATACACAAATTTATTTCAAGTGGCAAAATAAGTCCTAAATTGGTTTTACTAAAGGCAATAATTTTTTTGCTGGAGTTAACAACTGATAAAATTTTATCTAAAATCAATTCATTGTTTAGCAAATTTTGTAAATTTTCATTAGATACTAAGCTGTTGCCTAATTCCTGTTTTATAATACTACAAAAATTATTGTTGTAATAAGTTAGCAATGATTGGACTTCATTAGCCAAATTAATTTGCACGACAGATGGTACAGAATGCTTTTCAGCTATTCCGACAATAAACAGAGCAAAATGCTGCTGCAAGGTGCCTAGCAACTTGTCTAATGACATAGACAAATCAGGTGAATCAGATTCTGATTCGGAATGAAAACAACTGATAGTTGCATTATCACATTCATATCCGTTGTTTTGATCATCGCAGTTTTCTAAATATTCATTTTCTAATATTTCAGCAGTTGAAGTATTGCAGACGTTTGTTGACAATATATATGAATAGTAAATTGTAGTATGTTTAATTCGAATATGCTGACGCAAACATTTTACAGATTTATAGGATACTGGGCAACCATCAATATTACATACTGCAAGATAACCAGCTGTGTGCTCATGCATAATGTACAAATGATCTAAATATTTTTGCATAGAATACTTATGTATACCGCATGTGGAACAAGTAAAGCATATAATATTACTGCTTGCTGCCATTCCAAAATATTTTACTTAAATTTAAGTTGAAAATGACTTGACTAAAAAAAAATTTGAAGTTCAAAAATAGTTATAAAATAATTTATTTTATCTATTAATATATTATTTAATAAAAAACTTAAAACAACAATCAAACCAGTAATTTTCTGTCTCAATTCTGGCAGTCCTTTTAATTCTAAATATCTGCAGACATCTTCTACACTCCAATTTAAATGTTCTGCCATACCAAAAACCAACAAACACTTTAAATTTAAATAATTTTAAATCAGATTCTAATTGTTTTTTATGCTTTTTACAAAATACCATTAAGCGTTAAACTCCAATATGCACGCGAGATATATGAAGAACCCTTATAAAAGGTTTTAAATAACGAAGAACCTCATCGAAATTCCGAAATTTGATAAAAAAGTTTACAAGAACCATACAACTGCGCGAAGAACCCGTTAGGTAATTAAAGAACCCCAAATGAACTTAAAGAACCATTTGGTGCGTCAAAGAACTCTCAAAGAACCATTTAGATTTACAGTGTAAAACCTTCTCACGCAGCCTTGTTAGGCCTATATGCAGGAATAAAATTATGACTTACCATGTAACTTGGTGATGACGAACTGAAAACGTGATTTGCTCTCGAATTATTGAGGTACTGAATGATAGAGTATATTAATCACATTAACGAAACAACATAAACATCCGTCAGTCTGCCTGAACCATAGACTCGTAGGTAGGGCGGGCGAATCTATTTATTAGTACTCGCGGGTGTGGGGGAGGAAGCTTCGCGGAGGGCCTCCAAAACAGTCACGGTGGTTGTTATTGGCCAAGATTTCAATTTCTTACATCTTGGTTTGTTTGCTGTGGATGTTTATTATCTTGGCAAGCAGATACGATCATGTTTCAGGTTCATTTTTGTTGTAAACAATTATGATTACAGAACAAAAATGTTGACTATTACAAAATCCGGCTGAAGTAAAAAAAATATAAATTGTATTAACATTTAGGACTCTACTCCCAGACGGGGCCTGGGACGGACCGCCCCCTTGCCCCACCTTCGGTACGCCACTGTAGGAAACTCAAGAACAGACACAGCAATGTTAATTACTGCCTTTATTATTCTCAATGCAATAATAGTATTTTCTGAGACAGATAACCTATCTTTAGTTAGCAAAGTAATATTGACAGAAAAGCCTCATTCATGTTAGGCATTAGCATAAAATAATGTGAGAGCTGACTTAACAATGAGAGAATCTTTCAGAACACCCAGGATATCTAGAATTTTAATGCCAATAAGTACAAATGTTTTCGAAAAGTATTTAAATTCTGTTATAGAAGTTACAATCAGTTTTCTTCGCAAAAAAGGTGATATTTTTACGATTTACATGATATTTTGACTATCCTTTGAATGGATGTTAAATTAATACTACCTCAACCAACGTTTTCCGGAACAATTAAAAGGCAGCGCTGCCATTACAAGTTTTGAGGTTGTGCTTCACTTTAATAATATAGTATCTATCCAGACCCGTAAAATACGGGTTTTGGTTAGGCGTTCCTTTCTATAATTATTTTACTTTTTCGAAAATTATAAGATGTAAAATTAAAGTATATATATATTTATATTTTTATTTACAATTAGCAAAAAGGAACAAAATAAATAACTTTTTAACAACTAAAAAAGCCTAAATTGTTAAAAAAACAGAAAAAAATATATCTTTTCAGCAAAATTTATCTACAAACAAAACAAAAAACGAATTTTTAAAACAAAACAATTTTTTATTATTTACAATGACTATATATATATATATATACAAAATAATAAAACAAAATATATAAAGAAAAATAACTATTTACAAAAAAAATTAACTTCATCAATTAACAATTGGTAGATTAACCAACTACAAAAATACTAATTACAGATGCATTATTTTCCCACATTTCAATTTCTACAAGAGCCACTATCCCTATTAAATAAAAAGAAAAAAGAAGGGGGAGCCGATACCCTAAATTTGAGGCAAAACCCTATGTGCCTTATGAGATATGGGCCCTCTATTTGTTCTGAAATCTGCTGAAAAAGCATTGTAAGATAAATCTAAAAATAAAAAAGCAACTTTGATAAAAGAAGTAAAACCATCACAAATAAACACTACAAACCAATTTGTTGTTGTTGTTTTTTCTAGAGCATTATTAAAAATATTCAAAATCTAAAAGAAAAGACATTAATTGCAAAGACAATTAGTTATTTCACAAAATAACAAAAACATAATAGCTAACAGTACAAACAAATTTCGTAATTTGACCAGAAAATAAAATTATTCTTACATTGATTGTGACAAACTAATTTCTTTTTAACTACTAACAATGATCAACATAGTAAGTTTCAAATAATTAAAATTTACTAAATTAAAATCATATTTTAACAGTAGACATAGTAAACTAATAATAGTTGGTAGAACATCAAAGAATAACTAAAAAATAAAATAACAATAACATTAAAAATGTTTGTAATACATAATATTTGCAGTTAAACATGATAACTCTATCATTATTAAGATAATAAAAGTAATGCTATAAAATCAAAAAAAAAAGAAAAAAAGAAAATAGTAAAATGTTTACTTTTATTAAAAATATGATCCTTCCAATTGAAAACATTAAAAAAAACAAAAACAATTTAAATAAATTTTACTTTGACAATTTTTCTTTAAACAGATAAGGACAAATCCATAAAGAACATACACACTTTTACATTGTATGTACTTATCAGATACCCCCTAATTCAGTGAAAGTTGTAGATTATTATGAAAATTATTAACTGCAATTTAAATTATTCACAAAACCTTAACTGACAATAAAATATTATTTTGACTGTAGAAAGATGGAGAAACATAAACAGCAGTTCTCAAAAAATTTTAATATTTTGCGGGTTCTGCTAAATAAAATTGTGATGGTGTTTAGTGTAGAAAATGTATATCTTTTCAACAAAATTTGTTTATAAACATAACTTAATATTAAAATAAAGGAGCAAAGTTTTTTATTTACAAACAAATTTTAACAAAAAAAGAATAATAAAAATATACATACTTACTAAAATCTTTTAACATCTATTAGTAGATGTAGTTAAATATTTTCCCTTGCCCACCCACTTCACTTTCGGTAAGGAAAATCCCTTCCTTTCTAATGAAATAATGGGAAATCTTTTAACCTATTTTGGGCCCACACCCAGATGTGCACTATAAGATGTGGGCCCTTATTAACATCTCAATAATGTAAAGACGCCTCATAAGATCTGCATAAAAAAAATAATGAATGTAATAACTGAATGATATTTTAGTTTAATAATAATAACCTATAAAACCTACAAATCATTTATTTACCAGTAACAGATGGTGCAGCAGCTATTGTGGCTGTTATTGCTACACCTGTATTACTGTAACAAAATAATTTTATAGTTCTATAGATTTTATATTCTATATATACATATTATATTGCCCTTTTTCTTACACAATCTCAACTTGGTTAGAAAACTTAGTCGAAAACTTGAAAAGTAAAACTAAAAACCTAAATTAAACTTTACCATTTTGATATTTTGAAATTTACATTAGTTCTTGCATACACTTTCGTTCTCATTTTCTAATAAAAAAGTGCTGAGACTCTTTCTAGCCATTAACTTGGTTTTAATGGCTGCTGTAATTTTCGGTAACACTATAACACTTATAAATGAACATTAGTACTACTATTATTATTAAGTTGCTCAATATAAAATATGATGCTATTATAGTGCAATTATAATGTTGCAAATGGAACTTTTGATTTTCTTAATATTTGTCAGTTATTTTTTGACATTACAGTTTGTTTTTTTCATTGTTAAGACAGTCACCTAGAATGTGAACTAATTATTTTTCTTGTAGTTTATAGATTTTATCTATTTTATTAGATGAGTTTAAAACAATGTTAAAATTGTTACATTATTACTTTAGTTGCTTAGTGGTAAAGTATTTGATTCTTACATTTTCACTTAATCAGTTAAGACAATACCTAACTTTTGTTTTAAGGTAAATAAAGCAAATGGCTCACTCCCACCAGTGTATGGGTAGAAGTGAATCAGTAGGAACATTTTTTAATTTTCATCCTAGTTTAAGTTTAGCTAGCATTTCATTTTTCAGCGCATTTCTAAAATGTTAAAAATTTAATCTAAACAATTGTGGTCAAGTTGCCAAAAACAAAATCATTTGTGTGGTCAGCAGTAGTGCTCGATCGCATGCCATACCGGTCCGAGCTTGTATTATCCTTTTTCACTTTTGGTTTCTTTGTTATAACCATTTAAAAAAATAGTGGCTCACTCCTACCCATCATCCCTGCTAAATTGACTGACAAATAGGTAGAATATGCAAGGAGTGCTGCTATATCTACTGAGGGTTTTGATCTGGGTAGGCAATCTATTATTTAATAAAAAAAAATTTTTTAAAGTTGTTAAACATTTTCTAGCCTTCTAAATTAATTTAAAATATAAAAATAAAATTAAGTTTACATTTTATGGTAAAGACGAGCAAGAGTATTAATTTAAAATTTTTTAAAAATGATATTCTTTACATGTTTCATAATATGTTTAATACATTTTCAAAAGGTTAATTTTACGATAAAAATCTGGAATAAAAATTGCAAAATTGAAGACTTTACATAGAAATATCAACAGACTAAAAAAAATATATATTATAAACCAATAAAAATGATTATGAAATGACTTGGTAGATAACCATTTAATATAATCAAAATAAGATAAACTGTCATTTTAACTAAATAAGTTTATGGTTTTATGGAAAGTTTGTTTATTAAGTAAAGGATTTTCCTATTTAATGTTGAGCGTTTTTTTTACCTTTAATTTATATTTGATTGAAACAGTATCCAAAATCTTAAATGAATAGCAATTAGACAGACTTTTACAATTAACTGATATATTTAAATGTTTATATATATTTTTTATCAGCCCCAAGTCCTCATATAACTTAGTTGTTAAATATCTGGAGACTTCTCCAATATAACTGGTATTAAAGTCAGCTAGAGATGTGAATTATTTTTTTGGTTCTTGTTCTTTTAGAGAAAAAAAACTGCAGCAGTTCCTTTTTGTTGGGAAAATTAAAAAATTTATCATTCAAGCTACTAAATTTAACTTAAATGGCAATATCTTTATTCATATTTAACTTCAGATTTAAATAGGATAATTAATACTGAAGTTTATTAAAAAAGTTTTTATTTTAGGATGTTTATAGGTAATTTTTTTTCTTATTAATGGAAAAGTTAATGCGGTTGGAACAGTCCTGTTTAAAAACTTCTTAGATTATTTTATCTTAATTGGTTTTAGTGTTTTATATTAATACAATAAACATTGTTTATTTATATTTATTATATTCAATTGCAATAAAAATTGCTTATTTACATTTATCATATTTAATCACATTTATTTAATTATGCTTAATATTTGATATATATATTCTATAATATTTTAATACTGAACTTGTTACCGCTGCTGCCATTACTCATTTATGCATGTTTGGGCAGAACTCACAACAGCCATTACACTCAAGTTAATGGCAAGAAAGAGTCGCCACACTTTTTTTTATAAAAAAATATGAATGATAGTGTATGGAAACATCTAACTTATGAAAACTTCAAATTATGTAATGTTAAAACATATATCAAGTTTTACAGCTTTACTTTTACTTGAAAATTGTATCGTGGCAACATCTCCTTAATTTTGGTTTATAGCATTTATTAGCTGTTTTATAAAGTCTTTTGTTTATTAAATAGTGTTAAAACATTTATTAAACAATACGCCTTAGTGACCGAAGTGGTTAGCTTTAAGCAGTGTTTCTGAAGTAAATATAGAAGTGAAGTGAAATATTTTAAATCCCTGCGCATGCACTTTTTTTCTTCTTTAATTTTTTATGATTTTTTAACAGATATTATATACATAGCATATATAAGGATAAAATATACTATAACAAAAAAAAAGGGTAAGAATTTTTTTAAAAACTTAAGATTGAACATACAAGCATACAAGGAGCCATGGCCAAGTTGTCAAAACAAAATATTATATGCATGGTCATGTAGGTGTGCAACAGCACATGTCAAAAATTTTTTTTTTTTGAGACATTCCAAAAAACTTTTAACACTAACAAACATGAAAAAAATATTTTTTTATTTCACTACCACCCTGCAACTAACATGCAAACATTACATGCACTTCATTATAAAATATTTACTAGTATATATTACGTTGTTTGTTTTTTTGTTTTAGTTTAACTAGTTAAAATTTAAAATAAAAATGGCTTCTGTTAAAACAGCAAGTGAAACTGAACATAGTATTCTTGGACAACCTAGACCACTCCAAACAAATTAGTTGCCAATTTCTACTGATGTATTAAAGCATATGACTATTTATGAAAAAATGACAACTGCACAACTTTACTGAAAGAGCAACATTCATAGCTAATGAAATTAAAGCATTGTACAATTGCTTAAAGCTTTAATGGTATTCCTGCTGGCTTTAATGGTATTCCTACCATTAAAGCCAGCAGCTCAGTTATTCACATAAAGAGACTAATTAACAAAGTACATGATCTTAGAAAATACTAAAAAGTACTTTGGAACATTTAAATCAAGTTTACAGATGTTAGACCAACTATTTGATACTTGTCTTTGTAAATATTTTGATAATAATGTTCAAGAAAGCTCAGGTTGTTCATGTCCGGTACCAAAAAACAACACTTGAATGGGAATTCTGGATTGATCAAAAAACAGTATGGGAGATGGTAATACGTAAAGTAGACAAAGAAGAAACAATTAAGTTGCAGAAGAGAGAAAAAGAAGAAGTAAAACATGCAAATTACCGATTACAAATAAGTTTGGTAAAGAAATTGATTCAAGTGAAACATATTCAAGTGATAATGAACATTTAAAGTCAGATGAAGAATTTTGCCAATTAAGATGTCAGATGATGAAGTGATATCAAGTTAGGAAGTGATATCAAGTGATAATGAGATTTCAAGTAATGAAGAGATTAAGAAGGTTTACAAAACAATATCCTGAGTTGTGTAAGGCTATGGACAGGTGTAAAATCAGTAACAAGATGCTTGCCTAATAGCAAATGCTGAACTCAAAGATTTAAATTTCCTAACACCAGAGAATGCTATTGATCTAGAAAAACTTTGTCATTAGAGTTAAAGGTTGTTGAGGAAAAAGGAAGTTAAAAAGCATGCTGATGAAGTCCAAGAAGTACCTTGCATTGAATTTGATGGGAAGCAGGATATCATTTCTGATAAAACAAGTGGCACATCAACAATATCAAATCTTTGAAGTTTTGAAGTTGTTGATGCGCCATTAGTTTTATCAGAAGTGTTTGAGTATGCGCGTACACGCAAACACTTCTGATAAAACTAATGGCGTGTGTGCTTATTTAAAAAGTTGTGTGTGCTTATTTAAAAAATAGGTTCATTTCCTTATCAATATACGATTTAATTTCAATAACTTTTTGTCGAAATTGAAAAAAATTATTGACTATCAATTTCCACAAAATAAATTTTTTGTGGAAATTAATAGTCAGTAATTTTTTGCAGAAATTGATTATTCTGTAAAAGAAATTTTTTTTTTTATGCCTTTATCAAATCCCAGCAAAATATTATCAATTTTATATTTTCAATCAATTAAACAACGTAGAAGACCAAATTTGTATCATAAGGGAACAAAACTAAAAAAATTGTAATAGGGGAACAAAACAAAAAAAAATGTAAAAGACCTGCATAAGTTTTTTTATGACTAATGCCATAAAAGTTTTTTATAACTAACGTCAACAAAATGAGTTTTTTTATAACTAATACATAAGTTTTTTTATAACTAATGTCGAAAAAGAATTGGATTTTTATAATAAGTTCATCTTAAAAGTCAATCTGGTTTTCTTGTTCTTTTTCCTTTAATAATTTGAAGTTTTTATGTTATTTATTAAGATGATTAAGACATTCTCAGACTTCCTATCAGAATTAAAGATAACAATTATGTCATCCACAAACCATTTATAAAAAATTGATTGAGAAGAGGGACAACTATTAACTCATGTTTATGATGGGTGCTAAAGGAGAACCCACTGCAACACCATCTTTTTAATCCTAATATTTTCTGTCAATTAGAAAATGGGAATCGAAAGTTGAAATCTGAAGTATTTTCTTAAAGTGAATTTTAGAAAGTTGTTTTAAACAAGTCTCATCTTTAAAGAATAAGCCAGTTGCTATGTTGATAGCTTCCTTAAGTGATTTGTAAATAAACTTTCAACATCATATGAAACAATAAAGTTATTGCTTACATTAATTTGATTTAACTCTTCAACAAATAAAAATGAAAAACTCGCAAAATTAGGCATATGTGGAGACAATAAATGAGAAAGATGTTTGTCAAGGTCGTAGTTGAATGCCCCAACTGTCGATATTATAGGTCAAAAAGTTTGAAGAGAATTATCTTTAAAACTTATTAAGTTTTCTAAGATTAGACATTGTGAAATACAATCGAATTGTGAAATACATGTCTTTTTCTAAATATTGGTGGTAAAGCAAAACCAAGACCATAATTTAATAAATTTAAATCATCTTGTTGTATATGAAAATATATATATATATATATATATATATTAATAAAAATATAGTATATGAAAATATACTTATAATATTTTGGTTTTAAAATGGTAAAGTAATAGATTTTGTGAGTGAATGTAATTTTTTGTGAGTTATGATTGAATGTTCTTTATTTTTAATATTATTGTGGATTGTAATTAAAAGATACCATTGTAAAATTGAACAATTATTTCTGACTTGAGATTTAAAATTTTTTAATTCTATATCTAATAATTTCTTTTCATATATTTTTTTATATAAAGTACTTTAAAGCAATCACTTTTAATCAAGATTATATTATTATAATTTACATTTAGTATGTTGAATCCAAGATATTTTCGATAAACTTTAAATAATTTGCAGTTTTTCATAAAGTTTATGCCTAGACTTTTAATTGCTTGCTTTAGTAGATTTATTTGCTTGCTTTTAATATAAAGTTTTTCTAGTTTTCATAAAATTTGCACAGTTAAACGTGCTTGCAATGAGTGAAATTAAATGTATATTGAGAAGAAAATGAACCCATCTGTTTCTATCTTGGTTAAAAACTCAAATACAAGATATTTCAAGCCTCCATTTAATTTAGTTTATTCTAATTATACTAAAACAAAAACTAAAATAGGAAGTTCTAATAAAATTATTATTTACTACTAATAAAATACAAAAAATTTTTGTTAAAAAAATCCACTTCTTAAGCTACTGAATCTTGTGCTGTTTACAATTTTTTTTTTGATGGCAGTAATGCCAGTTATATTGGTAAAACCTCTAGACATTTAACAACTAAGATAAATGAGGACCTTGGGACTGATAAAAAATCCCATAAATATATAAACATTTAAATACATCAGTTAATTGTAAAAATCTGTCTAATTATTATTCATATGAGATTTTGGATACTGCTTCAACCAAACTTTCTATATATTCTATACCATTAACTTACTATTTAATTAAAATGAAAGTTTATTTTATTTTGATTATATTAAACAGTTATTTACTGAGTCATTTTGCGATCATATTTATTGGTTTACTATGTATATATTTTTTTATCTGTTAATATTTTTCTGTAAAGTCTTCTATTATCAATATTTATTGCAGAGTTTTATTGTAAAATTATTCTTTTGAAAATGTAATAAATATATTACACAACATGTCTAGAATCAAAAATATTGTGTTATTATAAAAATTTAAATATATACATATATATATATATATATATAAATGAAATAGTCTATAAAAATATATATAAATGAAATAGTCTGCTGCTGAGGGCTTCAGTACATATATTGATGCATTTATAAATGCTATAGTAGATATATGTATATATATATTTATATATATATAAATATATATATCTACTATAGCATTTATAAATGCGTCAATATATGTACTGAAGCCCTCAGCAGCAGACTATTTCATTTATATATATATATATATATATATATATATATATATATATATTTATATATATATATATATTTATATATATATATATTTATTTATATATATATATATATATATATATATATATATTTATATATATATATATATATGTATATATATATATATATATATATATATATATATATATATATATATATATATATATATATATATATATCCAGTCGGCGTGACGTCACTCTGTATTAAAAGTATTATTTTAAAATTGAATCGGGGAAAAACAAACTGAAAAATCAGTTACGCTTTGTTAAGTTTTTTTTTTTTAATCCTAAAAAGTTGTTGCAGTTGGTTGCACTGACAAAATAAAATAAAAAAATCAAAACTTAAGTCTTCCTAAAGATGAAGTACTTAAAAGAAAGTGGTTGAATACAATAAATGTACTGTGCTGTAGATAGTAGTGCATGTAGCAAGCAAGAGCTTCTTAAAATTTTGTAATGTTTATGTTTGTTCGGAAACTTTATTACTTGTGGGTTACTTTTAGTTTGCATCTTAATTTAGTACTGGTAAATAAATATCAAAATATCAGTACTTTATATACCTTAAAATAACCAAAATAATATGTAGATAGCAGTGCAAGACGTCATTTTATTTAAACAGAGATCTAAAAGTATATAAAAATAAAGTAAAACCACCTAAAAGACTTACACTTTGCAGACATCTATTTGCTAGTTTCTTTTGAATAATTTTTAAAGTAATTGTAGTGCATAAAGTTATTGTTAAGTAATGTTTTCTTAACTTTGCGTATAAGAAAGAATAGTTTGTTTTCCCCCAATTCAATATGGTCACTTTTGATTTCGTGATATAGTCACGTGATTCTGACTGGATGGATGGATGGATATATATATATATATATATATATATATATATATATATATATATATATATATATTCAACTGATAAAAATAACAAAGATTCGATTATAAATATGTAATATTGCAACAATGTCAAATACAAACCTTACAAACTCATAACAATGTATACTGAGCCATGAAAATATAATTTTGACATGTGCGAAAATTTTAAGAGTTAATCTGGATCTTCAGCATCAAAATATTGATCTTCTAAATCTTGATCGCCAATATTATCACAATGCATAACATTTAAATCAACATTACTGTAATCAAAGTCATCTTCTCCACATAAAAATCTATTTTCCATAAAAGAAAAAAACTCTTGCTGCATTTGAGACTTTTCTTTATCAGAAACTAAACTGCTATCTTCTATATCTAAAAAAAACCAAATTGTATTTGGTGGCATTTATGTTATGAATAGGACAGGAGGCAGCAAAAACTCTCATAGGATTTTATAATTTAGTTGTTAAAATTATAATTATATTTAAACTAAAAAAAATTAAATAGTTACATTTTTTAAGTTCATTATTTAAGTCATCATCACTATTCTCTTCCTCTTCTTCAGCATTTTCATAAATTTTAGATTCAACATCACAACGAAAGTTGTACCAATCATTATCCATTTTTTCAAATAAAAATGATGAAAAACTTTGTTGATCACTGATATTTCTGATTTTATAATTTTCGACATAATGTTTATATAGTAATGGATTTCTCTGCTGCAATTCAGAATCGTTGAAAAAACCGTCTTTCATCAATACATCTTTCATATAAATGTATCTTCGATTTTTTATCTGCGTTTTATTAACCATGCATTTCAAATTTTTTAAACATAATTTTAACTCAGAATTATTATCTTCTTCAAGCATACAGAGTTCTTCCAATGAAAGAAAACGCCCAAATTTCAAAACAAAATTAGTTTTGGATTTTTCATAAATATCTTTGATTAGTACTAATCTATCATCAAAACATAAATCAGGTTCATCTTTTTGTTGACTTTTTACGACAACACTACTTTTTGCAATCCGATTTAACATAAAACTAACGCTTGTTTGGTAATCAATATCACTTTTATTTAAAGTATCAAATTTTTCTTTTAAATCCATCAATGCAAATAAATAGATTTTACAAAACTTTATCATAAAAGTCATGTATAAAAATATAGAATTCGTGATATCTTTCTCCGCACATTACTATCGTGACACTTTTTGAAAAATACCCCTCTATTTCCCGAAATTATACTTGTTTCAGCAAATAAAGATGGTGGTGTTGTTTTCATCAAACGTCTGACACGACACTTTAAATTCCAAACCATAAAATTAGCTTTGCGGAATATAAAATATAATTGCGGAAGTTATACTGAGTACGTGATCGTTAAAAATATATAAAAACGTTAATAAAATATAAAATAAAGTTATTTAATACAAGAATGTTGAAAAGCTTATAAAAAAAAATAGTAATCTGTTTAAGTGAACTTCGTTTACTTTTTTTTTTCTTTAAACTTTTAAAATAAATAAAACTACTGAATTTTTTATTTGTCATTATTCAACAATAAATATATGTTTAAGTTTATGTTTAAGCAATATATACTTTATATAAGTATACAGCTTATGTTTAAGCAAATGAAATCGAGTCATGAGTTAGAAAATTATAAGTTTTTCAAGTATTGAATGGTTAAATTCAAAATGAAGTTTGCTCTTATAACTGTTGGCACTTCTCTTGCTACAGCAGCTGTAATTACGAATGCTTTTGTACAAAAGAAACAGTTTTATCCATCAGTAGTTTTCTTAACAAAATCAAATTCTAGCTTAGCAGTAAGTACTTTTTTTAAATTTAGATCAAAATGTATATGATTAACAAAATAAATATAAATATAAAATATATGTAGTTCATGAGGTAATAAGTATAAAGTATAAATTTGATACTAAAGTTAAGAAATGGGACAATATGTTAGTAAGATATAAAACTATAACAATATGAATTATAAAAAGTACAAGAGTAAATTATGCTAAGAAACAAACTTGAAATAAGTGATTAAGAAGACAATTAAATTTAACTAAGTGTAAACAATGGTTAATAATCATTAATAATATTCAAAAAGATATCAATAATGAGTTTAAAACAAACATAATATCAAGTAAAAGAACGCAATACGCTAGCTGGTTAAAAGATCTCGATCTTAGTATAATCAGCATATCAAAACAAGTAATCTATGAATAGAAAAAATTCTTAAGTATGAAGGAATTAAGTGCCAACAAAGTCATACACAGATCATAAAAAGACCTTTTAGGTTTGATTCTGGAAACCCCAAAAATTTAATAGGTTCTTTTTAAGAAACCAGTAGAGTATACAAAACTGTAAAAATTAAAATCTAGCAGATTGGATTTTCAGAAAAAGTATTTACAGAGGCAACAAAATAATGATAATAATCATGATGATCATATCATGATCATCATGGTTATTATCCCTATCTTGGTTATTATCACCCTATCTTTATTTCAAAAACAGAATAGAAATAATGGTAATAATAATAATAGAATTTATTTAATAAAAAATTTTTATTTTTTTTTCTACTGTTTAATTGATTTTTCTATAATTTGTTTAGAGTATTTTAGATGCTAATTCTTTTTGAAAAAATTTAAATGTCTAACAGTGGATTAAACTGTTCTCTGGGATGACAGGAAGAGTGTAGTTATTGGATTCGAGAGATGAATTAAAAAGTACTTGTCCTTCAAATGTTACACTTGCCTTTGCTAAGGACACTGTTTTTTCCAAAAGTTTCTAGAACCCAACTTCTGACATTACATTTTTGCATTTATTTTTTTATGATTAGAAATAGCAGCTGCCCAAGAGAAAATGAACGGAGAACCATGAGTGAGGCTTGAAACCAATAAGAAAAAATAAAAGCTTCCATGCTCTTCTGAATTCTGGTGGTTATAAAGAAAGCAGCATTTTTTGGTAGAGAGATAAAATATATCAATCAATTTCAATGTATTCGTAAGAAGTGCAATGTTATAAATCTGATATAGAAGAACTACACTATAAGTATAAGCTAAAAGGTTTAGTGCAGTCGTAAGATGATTTGAACCACCTGAAGAATAAGAAGAAAATGAGCACAAATCAAGGTCAGACAATACATAAATCAAGTAGAAATTAGGATTGTCTGAAAAACTAGTCACTAAGTAGACTATCTGAGCAAGAAATTTTTTTTGAGCTTTAAATCCAGCAGGGTCAGAGGTACTACAGTCAAGCCATTCAGCGTAATGAGTATTAAAGTTGTTAATAACAAATATTTTGGCTATGGGATAATTAGAAAGAGTTTTAATTTATTCAGAAACAACATTGAAAAAAGTGTAACATAAAAAAATAGCGAGAGGATTTAAATCTGATTTCAAAACAAATAGGTAAGTTATAGGTGTAAATACCCAGGCCAAATTTGCGACTACTGCGAAGTCTTTAGACTACTGTGGAGTCTTTGCAAATCAAAGAATAATAGTTATCAAAATTGTGATTTAAAGTTAAAACAGTCAAGTTTAAATCAGTCTTACAAAGAGCAAGTAGTTCTGGTGAATTTTGCAAGAAGTAGGACTTTAAATTTTTTTACATTCCAACCTCTCTGAGAGCTTTCAAAAGTTCTGGAAATTTAGCTATCCTTTAGCATCTGAACCATTAAATACAGTTAAAAATGATTAAAACCTAGCATAACAAATATATTAACGAGGGATAGTCATATCTGCCAATTTGATTTTAAAAGACTGAATTTGAAAAAGTTATTCTTTTTTAAATTTTTTTAAATTTCTAAATTAAAAAAACATTAAAACAGCAATAAAGCATAAAGAGAAATAAACATTAATAAATGCAGTTTGTTTATAACAAATGCAACTTAACTTAATAAATTTAGTCACAGCGGTCAAATTTGAGAGTTAAAAACATGATCTAATATGACAACAGAAATTAAATAATAATTCAAAGATGTAGCTTATATATATATATATATATAAGCTACATTTTTGAATTATTATTAGCTTATATATATATATATATATATATATATATATATATATATATATATATATATATATATATATATGTATATATATATATATATATATATATATATATATATATATATATATATATATATATATATACATACATATATATATAGCTTATATATATATATATTTATTTGAATATAAAGCATAAAAAGCAGCTGCGTACAAACTAAATTTATTCTTCGTTATATTTTGATCTGCTTTTGCACAGATCGTCATCAGACGTAAAGTATAATACAAAAAAACTGTTACAAATATAACATAAAAACGTCAAAGAAGACATTAAAAAGAAGCCATGATTACATAATAACGTAAATATAAAACTAGCAAATATTATTTGATTCCTTTTTTGGATAATTTTTTTAAACAGAGGTCTCCAACTGTTTGTAGAAATTTTAATGCCATTGTCACGGTTGAGAAGTATTGGAGCATGTTTTATTTCTTGGTATGTTGAGGCGTAATTAATTTCAAGTGATTCTCTAACTTTACGTTTATCGTACTCTGATTTTATTGCTAGAGTTTTCTGATTTGACCAATCAAACATACCATTACATTCTTGACCATGTTTGGTTGCACCAGATGCATCCCATTTACCTTTTAAATAGTTTTTTTGATGTTCAATGCATCTCGTTAAAATTTTCTTTTTTGTTTCACCAATGTATATACTGCCACAAGAGCATGTGAGTTTATAGACACCGGGATTGCTATTTGTTGTTGCATAAGATTTTTTAACGTAGGTGGTGTAGTAAATATTATTCTGACGTTGTAAGGTTTAAGTTCTTTTCTTAGTTTTGGACCTAATCTTGGGAGCCATGGAAGTTTAACTGTATATTTAAATGTTTCTGTTTTATTATAATTTATTTTAGAAAGGTTGATTCTTTTCTGAATATAGTTCTTAGCAGTTGTTTCAAGCTTTAATCTATCGTGTCCATTTTCTGCAAACATGTTTACTAAAAACTGTATTTCATTATTAAGATATTTTTTGTAACAAATTTTAACGGCATGAGATACAAAACCTTTAAAAACACCCATAACTATTTTTGGATTAACGTTTAATGTAGGTTTTATTTGTATATTAGTGATAGCCGATTTTCGATGGATTTCGAAGTTATAGTATGAGTTATTAGTATTGGTTACAGGGCTCTTTAATTAACTTAAAAAAATCTAATCGCAATTTTTTTGTTGCTCATAACCCCTCCTCCACTCCCGCCGGAGGGATTGGGGGCATTATTTATTTTAACTTATTTATAATAACATATATAATAAGTCTCATTTTAGCATAAGATGTCATAACATTTATGTTCAGCGGTTGTAAAGTAGCTTTAGTTATAGTTTATATTATTGCTATTATTATATTGCATTAGATCTAACGGCTGTATTTTTGTAAAATCAATGAGCTTGATATAATCTTCTTTTAATTAATTATTTCATTTTCTATTTTATTTACATGTTTTAAACTGTTTAAAACAATTAGAATATTTAATTTTCTATAAATTTTAAACAGTAAAAAAAATTTATTTAAAACTCTAACAAAACAATCTATAAATTTGAAACAGTTATAAAAAACTATTAAAAATGACGAAAACATTATTGTGATAAAATGTTAAAACTTAACATTATACGAAAACCCGCACAATCACCTTATCAACCTTAACAAATTCCCATGATATTTCTATCTATTGCTTTTTCATTCAATGTATTTTTTAATAAAAGTTAGCGTTCACTTTTTTCATTCAATAAAATAAAGCGAAAGAAAAAAATGTGTCTAAATAATAAAATCTTTTACGATCTAACACTTTTTTTGATTTTGGATTTAAGTTTTGCCAAGTAATACGCAATATTAAACTTTTTCCGTAATGAGTCAGCGTCTTTTACGGCCATTTTACGTAAACCATGCTCGATTGGAGTATTATGAATAACATGGTTAGATAATGAAACTGAGCCTAATGTTGTTTGTTGATGAATTTGCATGGCCTTTTTATGTTGTGCACTGCTTAAGTGCGGTGCCAGTAAATCTTTTTTTATTGATATTGTTCCTGTTTTGATACAGGGCATGGAAAACAATTTTGTTTGACTTATCTGTTTTTCAAATTGTTTACATAAACTTCATCTTATTCTTATAACTTCATTTCCATTTAAATCTTATTCTAACTCGCAATTAAAATGTTTTTCCCACTTTTTAACTGTAGATAATCTGCATCTGTGGTCCTTATTTGCATCCATTTATTGTTATTAATTTAAAATTAGCAAGTGTACTAACAAACTTTAAAGTTTTTTTTTAATAACTATTTAGAGTCTATATTGACTTCCACTTTTCTTCGCAAAATAAACTTATAAAAATATCATTAAATTTGTTCATAATGAATGAGCTAAATCGGAATAAAGCCCTTGAGAATTCGAGTTAAGAAAGTGACTTTTCAATCAATTAACTTTTATTTATTTTTTCAATCAAAATCTTTTATTTCTTAATTCGAATAGGTATTTAATCGTTTGTTTTTTATAAATTTTTCCTTCCTTAAACAAACGGTCTTTTTCCTGCATTTGAACATTTTTGCTAATTGATTTTCTAAATCTTTTATTTTCCTTTCTTTTACTTTATGCTCCGCTTTAAAAAAAAAAAATTTCGTTACGGAAGTCACTGCAGTTAAAACTACTGTAATACTGTACTACTGTACTGTAAAAGAACTCTAAATATTCACGAATAGAGTATCAATCTTCTAAAATAAAAAAAGAATAATCACAAAAAAAAGAAAGATCGCGAAAAAACAAATTTTAAGAAGAAACTAATCGTGAAGGTGCGAAAAGTAATCGCGATATGCCTAATTTGAGCCCTGGGTTACAGTTATATCCAAGAAGTTTAATTCTTTTTTATTGTTTTCTTTTTCCAAAGTATATTTTATTGCTGGATCTTGTTCATTTAACAACTCCAGAAACTTTTTGTATTGAGTCGAACTTGCATGACTGTCATCTACATACCTTCTGTAAGTCTTTAGCAAAAAATGAACCTCAGCAATAATAAGAGCTTTTGTTTCCAAATGCTGTAAAAACGCTTCGGCAACTACGACCATTAAGGACAAACCTATAGGTCCCGAATTCGGTATAAATCTCATTTTTGTATAAAAAATAACATTGGTTAAAGCAGTGTTCGATCGTTTCATGTATATCACTTAGTAGAGTTAGTTTGGTTCTTTTTTTAAGATTATTAATATCGTTGTTTAAAATACCGATAATCACAGGAATTGCTCTGTTAATTGTAATGGAGGAATATAACGCCACCACATCAAAAGAGACTTGAATTTCACTAGGATCAATTAACCAAGATTTCGCTTTGTTGACAAACAAGGAGGAGTTTAATAATTTTGTTTTGTTTTTGTTTAAGGTTGGTTGTATAATTTTTACAAAATGCTCTGATGATCCATATGGTGGGGTACCTATAGTAGAAACGACTGGCCAAATTAGATAGTTCTTTTCTGGCTTGTGAGCTTTTATGACTCCATATAAACGTGGAGGTACGCAGTCAGAAAGGTACATTTGAAAATAAGTCTTGTTATCTAACTTTTTTTGTTTTCGTAACCTGCATAATAGTTTCTGGAATTTAGTCATAAGGGTTTGAGTCAGGTCATAGTTGATAGTTACTGAGTGTTTAATTTCCTCTTCTAATTTATAAAATGCGTCCTCTTCGTTTATAAGTACAAATCCTGTTCCTTTATCAAATGGATAAACTGCTAAACCATTCATTTTTTTTCTCAAATTATTTAAAGATAATCTTTGTTCTTTTGATAAATTATCAGGTAATCTATGTTTTATATTTTTAAAAAGAATTTTACTCACGTTTTTTCGAATCTTTTCTGCATCAGATTTTTTACTCTTTTTTTCTAAATGTAAAGCAAAAGATTCGATCGGTGTTAAAATTTCCATATCAGGCAACTTTTTAAATGACGGAGCAAAATTTGGTCCAAGATTCAGGAGATTTATTGTGGAGGTGTCTAACTGAGTTTGCGATAACTTTATTTTTATATTTTTATTCAATCTGTTTGATTGCTTTTGTTTATTGTAAGTCATTTTATAAAGTTTTTCAAACTTTTCTTTTAATTGTTTGTTTGTAATTTTGTAATGATGTTTTTTCGATTTTTCAGTTACATTTTCAATAATTATAATATAATATATATATATATATATATATATATATATATATATATATATATATATATATATATATATATATATATATATATATATATATATATATATATTTATATATATATTATATGCAAAAGCACGTCTGATGACGATCTGTGCAAAAGCAAATCGAAGTATTACGAAGAATAAATTTAGTTTGTAAGCAGCTGTTTTTTATGCTTTATATTCGAATATATATATATATATATATATATATATATATATATATATATATATATATATATATATATATATATATATATATATATATATATATATATATATATATATATGTATATATATATATATAGTCCTTTTTTTCTAGAAAAAAAAGTGCCGGAACTCACGTGTATTAATTTTAACATGTCAAAAATTAAGCAGAAATCAGCAATTGAACTTGTAAACAAAATTTATACATATATATAGCTGTTGGTGGGCTCCCCACACATCATACCCAATATGGCAAGAACAAATAAAGCCATTTTCCAATATACGAAGCTTTTTTTTTCAAAATAATGACAGGCGTTATTTTTTGGGTAGGTGGGGGGTCGGAGTGGGATGAGGGGTCACGGCACTGTATATAAGATACGAACTATACAAAACTATAAACTTCTTTAACAAATCCTAGAGTATTTTCATCTCATCTCCTTTCCTGGCTCTTAATATCTATAGCTGAATGCCTTCTACTAAACAACTACGAATATACTTTATAAGATGAAAGCTAGTTTGCAATGCCTTTTAATTTGATGAATAAAAATGTTGAAACTGTTTTGGTCGTTAATGAAACCCTGGTTAGTGTGATGAGCAGACTCATTTATGAAAATTCTTGTTTGTATTCACTTGAGGAAATAGGGATAGTATGAAGAGCGTGTACCAAATGAACTAAATTTTTAGGATATGTTTTTTCTACAAGTTATTCACAGAATACATGAATCATTTCTCTTTCATTTAACTGTAGTCTTATTGATAGATTTCTTAACTTAGTTTTTCCAAATTTTCCCTTAGTTTTTTTGTAAAAACTAACACTTATGGAAAATTTTGAGAAACTGAGATAAGAAATCTTGAAAGTTTTAGAGAAACTGAGATTTAGGTCTTACTAACTTTAGTTCACTATATAAAAATACAGGAAAAAATGTTTACTTATATGTAAAAAAAAAAGGTGCTAGAATGTTCCAGTGCATTCTAGGAGAAAAAAGTACTATGTATATATATATATATATATATATATATATATATATATATATATATATATATATATATATATATATATATATATATATATATATATATATATTTACACATATATATCAGGCCTTGTTATGAGATTTCGCTGCGTAACAAAAACGCATAACACTTTTCAAAGTAACTCAACTCACCAAATATATATAAAAAAATGTATTGTTAGAAGTTATATTGCGTCACTAGCGTATTTTCAAGTACTGCATTGTAATTAAAGTTATTTTATTAACGCGTTAAAAATCATACAGACATTTTTTTTTTCTCACTATAACAAAAGTTACAAATAAAATCTTAGTTCTTATTTGAAAAATCATTTTTATCATTTCTTTCAATTTTATTTTGAAAAAAATATTTTGTCAAAAAACATAACAATATTTATTTATTTTCTTATAATTTTACAGTTGGTTTTTAGTTATTTTATTAGCTATTAATAAATTTTTTCTTATTGTTTTTGTGAACTCTTTTTAATAGTGTTTTTAAACAATAAAGAGTTTTATCAGTTACTGATAACATATTCGCGACCATACTTTATTTTCATAAATTAAACAAATGTCATTAAAACTTTACGTTATTAAATTGACAATAAACTTAAAATAAATTATCTTATTAATAAAATATTTACATCAAAATAAATCGTGCATTTTTTAAACTATTATGACAAAAATAATTTATACATTTAAAAGGAATTTATATATTTAATTCCTTAAGATAAAACTTAAAACACTTTCTTTTCTTTAACTAATTTTTAACAACAGCAAAAAAGTTATTAAATAAACTGTTTCTTTAACGAAAAGTCTATAAGTTTACAATTGCGGTTAAATGCTTTTACTTACAACTTTATTTCTTCTGAATAAACGTCACATAAATGATATTAAAAGATAATTTAAATATTCTAAAAGATAAAAGTTTTTGGTGACGCAAAACTGCTGAATGCGTAGGCAAATCTTTTCGCAAGCAAAATGCGATTTTTATCATATTTTAGGCTACCTGAATAAATAAAGTATATATATACTTATCTTTTTATTTTTTTTTGTGTGTAAATGTCACAATAGTTTGAAAAATATACAATAGTTTTCAAAATGCTATACTCAAGCTAGAAATATTTTATGACTGCTATTTTTCATCGAAAATATATTAAATATGAGTCGTAGCAGTATAATAGTTCACTTGAAATACTCACCAGCAATTTATTTTCATAAAAATAACTTCATGAAATTGACAAATTCACAACTTCCGTGCATGATCATTTATGAACTGTATTTAAACAATTGCTGTGACTATGATATATAGTGCAGTTCTGTAACTTTTTGGAAATCTTTACTAATATTGGTTCTGTATGGTTCTGAGGCCTGCTGGTAGTCAGGTTTCCCAAACTCTGTGGTAGCTCTCAGAGAGGCTGATTCCATTAACAGCTGAAAATTATTAAATTATTAACAGTGCCATGTTGCGCATGGATGTTGTCCCTGTTCATACTTTTGGTGTGCATTTTTGAGGCCACATTTGGAGCCCTTTGTTATTGCTTAGGGTTTTTTACTTTGAGTCAAGTTCTTTTACAAATTTAAAAATGAATAAAGTACCAAAAACTATAAAACACAAAAAACCATCATCACCAAGTTCTCTAAACCTATCTTTCACTAATATTCATGGTCTTCGAAGTAACTTTTCTCCTGTTGAGTCTTATCTCCTACAAAGTTCACTAGACCTACTTGCTCTTTGTGAGACTAATTTGAGTTCAGCTGTCTCATCTTGTGATCTTAGTGTTGATGATTATCTTCCTTTGATTCGTAAAGACTCCAAGAGTCACATGCTTGGCCGAGGCATTTACACTCATAAGAATTCACCCATTTGTCGGGAAACTAGGTTTGAATCCACAGACTATTCTTTTATGTGCTTTTATTTAGCGCCACTTCACTCTATCGCCTTTTTCTTTGTTCTTCATTGCTCTCCTTTATCTCAAGACTGCACTCTTTTTGATGTTATTTCTGATCAAATTGACCGAGCCTTCACTCTTTATCCATATTTACCCTTATATATTATATCTCCATATTTACCTTTAAGTGCTTCTGATCATGGTTTGATCTCTCTAAAACTATTATCTCATTCTTCTTCATCATTTGAATCCCTCTATCATTTTACCTCTTACAACTACCTTAAAGCTGACTGGGACACTTTCTGTGCTTTTCTTTGTGATAGCCCTTGGGTAGAAATTTTTCATCTGTCAACAAATGTGCTTCTTGCATAACTTCGTGGATTCAGACTGGCATGGAATCTTTTATTCCCTCTTGACGATTCCAGGTCAAACCTCACTCTTCTCCATGGTTTTCCTCACATTGTCCTGTTGCAATTTCCAATTGAAACCATTACTTCCATATCTATCAGCAAAACAATTCTCCAGAAAACAGAGGTCTGTTTATTACTGCCAGAAACATTTGTAAAAACGTTTTGTCTAACGCCAAATCCTGCTATTCTCAGTTTGTTAAATCTTGTTTTTTATCTCAAAAATTAGACTCTCCTAACTTCAGTAGAATCTTTACCAGTATCAATAATAAGGGCAGATCTATTATTCCACTTTTCTTGTATGGTTCAGACTTTGTCACCTCACCTAAAGACAAAGTGAATTGTTTACTAAGAACTTTTCATCAATATCATCTCCTGGTTCCACTAGTTAAGTTCTATCTGATTTAGCCGTCAAAGAGGTTTATCCATTACTTGACATTCACATCACTTCCGCTTCTGTATCTAAAATGGTTTCCTGCTTAGACTCTTCTACAGCTTGTGGTCTGGACAACATACCTCTTATAGTCTTGCAGAAGTGTTCTCCGGAGCTGTCGTCTATACTTTCAAAACTATTTCACAAGTGCTTATCAGAGTCTTGTTCTCCAGCCTGCTGGAAAGTGGCATCTGTTATCCCTATTTTCAAAAATTCTGGAGATTGATCTGATTTGTTCAACTACCGCCCCATTAGTCTTCTTCCTATCATAAGCAAGGTTTTTGAATCTTCAATTAACAAGCACTTAATCTCTCATCTTAAATCTAATAACTTACTCTCTGATTATTAATATGGATTTTAATCTTCATATTCTTCAGCTGATTTGCTAACAGTAATAACCAATAGGTTATTTTGTGCATTAGATAAAGGTGGAGAGGTTAAGGCTATCACTCTTGACATTCCTAAAGCTTTTGATAAAGTTTGGCATGCTGGTCTTTTCCATAATCTTTCTTCTTTTGGTGTATCTGGTAACATCTTTAAGATTATTGAATCCTTCTTTTCCAATCGTAGTATAAAAGTTGTCCTTGATGGACAGCACTCTTCTTTATCTGTAACTTATGAAGTTCTTCAAGGTTAAATCCTTGGTCCTATACTCTTTTTAATTTACATTAACAATCTTCCAGATATTCTGACTTCTAAGGTGGCATTATTCGCTGATGATACTACCATTTATTCTTGTCACGATAAGAAGCCAACACTTTCTGATTGTTTGGAGGGGGCATTTGAGGAAAGGATCTCACTTCTACTAGAAGCTCTCAGTGGCTAGTGAATTATAATTTAGATTTAATTTAATAAATTTAAATTTAAATAAATTTTTTAGTCAATTGTTATTGCAATAATTTAGATCTTCCTATATTTATGAACGGTAATGTACTCGACAAGGCATCTGGGATTAACTCTTACTTCCGATCTTTCTTGGAAACCATATATCAAATCCATTGCAAAATTAGCGTCTGCTAAGGTTGCACCTTTTTATTGTGCTTGCCACCTTCTTACTCCGGATTCTTTTCTCTATCTCTATAAATCTCAAGTTTATCCTTTTATAGAATACTGTTGCCATATCTGGGGTTGTTATTCTAATGATGCTCTTTCTCTTTTTTTTGACAAATTTTTTCCAAAAATACATTGGAAACATAGTTTGACCTGCTCTTGCAGCCAACCTCCAACCACTATCACATGGTGATATTTCTTCTCTTTCTCTTTTCTACAAAGATTGTAATGGGCACTGCTCTAAATAGCTAGCGTCTCTTGTGCCATCTACTAAAATTCATTCACATCTTATTCGTCATTCAATTAAGTCTTATTCTTTTTCTGTGACTGTTTATAAGTGCTCCAAAAACTCTTTTTTGTCTAGTTTTTTTCCTCAAACACCAGTTCTTTGGAATTGTTTCCTTCATCTTGCTATCCTTCACCTTGCTATATATATATATATATATATATATATATATATATATATATATATATATATATATATATATATATATATATATATATATATATATATATATATATATATATATATATATATATATATATATGTATATATGTATGCATAATATATATATATATATATATATATATATATATATATATATATATATATATATATATATATATATATATGTATATATGTATGCATAATATATATAATATATATATAATGTGGCGTTACACTGCCACATTGAAATAGCAGCTAAATCAGCAGTTTAAGATATATATATATATATATATTTGTATATATATATGTATATATATATATATAAAATACTTTAATTACCTGCAGTTAATTCTTAATGACTTTGTTGTAGGTGTTATATGCTCAAGTATTTGTCCTACTATTTTTAATTGGCAAAGCTCTCCGTAGAATATTTTTTGGACAGCTGCGTGCAGCAGAGGTTGAGGTATGGTTATCTTAAAATTTTGAAAAGTGATGATTTTGATGATAGTGATGACTTTTACTTTTTTTTTGTTTTAGCATCTTATTGAAAAATTTTGGTATGTAATTACTGAAACATGCTTGGCATTCACTGTTTTTCGTGACGATTTCAGCCCTAAATTTGTTGCTTTATTTACATTTCTACTTTTTATGAAAGCTTTTCATTGGTTAATGGAAGATCGTGTTGATTATGTGAGATTTAAATATTTATTTTTAGGTATTTTAAATTAGTTGACTAAATAAATTACATTTACTTTAATTATGATTATATGTTATTTTATTTTATATATATTTTTATGATATATAATATAACTTACATATATTTATATATAGTTAATTAAACATATATCTAATTATTGTTTTAAAGTATTCAAAGCTTTTCAGCCTAGATTGTTTGTTTTTTTATTATAATTTGTTGCCATTACAATTTTTCAAAAATTTTGATAGAACAGTTATTTTTTATTTTTTTTATTTATAATGTTATTAAGAAGGACAAGTCCATTGTTATTAAGAGGGACTAATCCTGAAGATGTAATGTAAAGCTAATCATTTTATTTCCAAGTTTTTAAAAATACATAATAATTTATGTTAACTACATTTCAATAATAATTATACAAAATATTAATTATTTTTTAGATGGATCGAACACCAGTTATCAGTTTTCTATTCCATTTGAGAGTAATAAGTATGCATTTTAATTTTTTATTGTTTTTCGCCTATATTATTCTGATTAGTTTCTTTTACATGAAAGAAAAAAAGTAACTTTGCAAATTATCAAATAAAATGTAATATTTGATTTTTATATAAAAGATTAATCCCAAGTAAATAAGTTTAAGTGAGAAATATGGGTTATGATTATCTTAAAGTCTTAAAAGTTAGGGCTTTAGTTATTTGAATTGATTGTGATATTCATCTGTGGCAAATATAAATTTACCCGGTGCTGCTGTGTAGATGATCTTCACAAGATTTTAATAGTAAGTAGAAAGCTTCTGTTGATTGGCCTTGGACTCCTTTTTCTTATCTAATAGCTTGACATAGATGATAATCTGTGTTACATTATTTCTTGCCTAGCATGACGAAGACTTCTTGGCTCTACTCATGGGTTTACTTCTTGAATATTTTAAAAATCTACTCATAGTAATGGCTGTGCAAATATTTCTGTTATCTCTTAAAGAGGGTATAGTAACTCAAGTGAAAGATTGTTGTTGGCTGCTGGTAGGATCTTTTTTCTCTTTGATAATTCTTAAAGAGGCTGATTCTATTGACAGCTATAGTGTATTAGAGTATTAGAAAAATATTTCTGTAACAGTTTTGTAAAAGTATTTTCCAGAGCTTTCTCTAATATTCTCTAAACTATTTAATTATCTTGTTTTCATGCTTTCTGGAAAACAGCATCTGCTATTTTTAAAAACTCTAAAGGTTGCTCTAACATGCTCAATTGGTCATTTTACTATTATAGTTATAGTAGGGTCTTTTTCTGTGATAGTATTTGTAGAATGAGAAAGAACCATTTTTATGACAAGCTTGGCTACTAGAGTAGATCCAACTATATTTACAATGTATTTACCTAGTCTAAAAAAGGAAGGACATCTATAGAAGAATCAGCCAAAATATGAAAAAAGTATTTAATACAAGGATGAATTTACAGAGGTAGAGAATAGAATCAGGAGTAATAAAATGGCAAGCATGATAAAGAGAGACAACTATTGCAGATACTAACTTTTTAATGAATAATATATGTGCGCTTGAAATTAGGGTCAGCATTCTGCAATGCTATCTTAACTGCTGACCTGAAAGTCTCTGAGATTGGCGATTTTTTGCCTGCCTTGCTTCTATGTTGTTATGGTGAAACCATTGTGTTAAAAGTTTGTGCCAATCTTATGCTGACCAAAAATAGTTCAAGATTGGCAATTTACTTCCAATTTTGAACTATTTTTTTTAATTCAGAGGATTAATATATGGTATCCATAAAAGGTCAGTAGTGAAAGGTAACTTAATAAAAAAATCTTGTGTTAACAGCATAAAATAACATTTAAAAAAAGAAAAAAAAAAACCATAAAAAAAACACAGTTGAAAAAATAAGTTTAAAAGTAATTAAATTCAACAACAACAACAAAAAAATAGACCTAAACAAAAGAAAAAGATTAAAATAATTAATGTTGCTATTGTTATGTTTTGTTGTAAAATTAAATTATCTTTAATGATATTTAAAATATTGATAACTATAATTATAAATATTATAATTAATCTTAATGAAATTTTTTTTTTTTTTTTTTTTTTTTTTTTTTACAAAAACTGTATTTATGTTGTTGCAGATTAATTTATTTTGTCCGGTTATTTTCTGCTTGCTGACTTATTTAATAATATTTTTAAAAATATTATAGATTTATTTTGTTATTTTAATTTCTTTCTTATCATTTGCATTATTTTTGTAAAATTTTTATAAACATAAAATGTTTTTACTATCCTTAAAAGGATCCCCAAGTGTCGATACAAGTTCTGTTCATATCTTAAATAAACCATAAAAATAAACCTAAGAAAATAAGTTTAGAGTTTAATAGACTCACTAAAACAAATTATTTATCAAGATGTTTAAAAAAAAAATTTAAGCTTTTTTGTAACTTCAACTTTTTTTTACTTATCATTTGCAAAGAAATCTTGTTTTTTGTGAATTCTCTGCTCATTTATAATCATTTATAGTTTTTTAGTTTATGATTTTAAAAAGTTTTTATTTTTAGGTTTAATGATGTTATTGGGCACTCTTGATTCTGTACTTATTCATCATGCATTTCGAATTACACTTTCAAGTGGAGCTTCAGTTCAAATGGTATTTGGTTTTGAGGTTAGATTATAATTTTTTTGCCTTTAGTGGTGTAAATTTTTATTTAGAAATAGTAAAATTTAGAAGTTGTTGCTTTAATAAATTATCTTTTTATATGATATGATTTTATTTCCGACATGTTTTTTACTGAAAATGTATGTTGTTTTGTAAATAATCAAAACACAATGTGTGTGTCTCAAAAAAAGATAGGTATCATTTAATTGATATTTCGTGTACTAAAATAAATTTATCAATCACAACTGTTGCTCATAGTAACCATGTGAAATTTACTTTTATGTATATAGTAATTTTGCAACAATAACAAAAGCAGCATTACTGAGAATTTTTTAAAAGTTCTTCAGTGCTAATAAATTTAAAATTTAAATTTTTGCATTAGTGTATTTTTTGAAATTGTATTTTAAATAAAACATTATATATATGTGTGTATATATATATATATATATATATATATATATATATATATATATATATATATATATATATATATATATATATATATATATATATATATATATATATATGTATAGAGATTTAACAAAAAAAACTCACTTTTTTTGCTAAATCTAAATCGATACGGATTTTTTAGAAAAAGAAGAAAACAAAGAATAATGGATGAAAAGATTGCTGCCCCATCCCAAACCCTCAATCAATGTAGCAGCACTCCACTGCGAGTCAAGCTATTTGTCAGTTGATGTATGTACTTAAGCCCCCAGCAGAAGGCTATTTCAGTATGGCATCACTGCTCTCCTAAATCAGCAGTATAAGATATATATATATATATATATTTATATATATATATATATTTATATATATATATATATATATATATATATATATATATATATATATATATATATATATATATATATATATATATATAATAAAATTTAAAGTAAGCAATCTTGAATTTCAGTATGCAATTCTGTTAACTATGGTTATAGCAACAGCAATGAAGTATATGCTACACAGCATTGATAGTTATTTTGAACATCCTTGGGAAAGTAGAAATGTATATTTATTGTATTCTGAACTAATAACAGGTTATTTTAAAGGATTTTACTTTTTTATTTTTATTTAATAAAATATTTTGATTACAAAATACAATGTAAAAGCGTAATAGCCATTATAATTATATGATATTATTATTGTATTGTTATAATCACAACCTGTGAAATTCCTAATTAAACTCATCTGAAAGGAACAATAAACTTTTTATATAAAAGTATTATATACCCCTAAGGGTATATAATACTTACAGAGAATATATTGGTGTATTTTTGTAAAAATGGCGCATAATGCAACAAACCTTCCCAGGAAATGCGTGCTGTTTTTTGTCTTGTATGTCCACACATGAGTATTTTTATTTTAATTAAGTCGATAGTTACCGAATTTAGGGGCGCATCCCCCTAAATTCGGTAATTACCAACAATTTACAGGATGATTTATTATGAAATCTATTGGTTAATAAAAAAATAAAATGATTAGTGGAAAATAATTTCCGAATTTTGAAATTCCAAAATCGCGTTTTTATTTCACTATATGTTAACTTCTCAATGCTTTGAAGATGTCTCCTCTTACACATTTTATTGAACTAATAAATGAAGAAAATTTAATAAGATTTCTCCAGCACAACAGAATAATGGATACTCCGAAATTTTGTGAATGCGGACATGCTATGAGTGTTCAAAAGTATAATCGCTGTCAGGTAAATGTTTTTAAATATTAACTCATTATGCTTGAATTGCAAAAAAAAAAAAATAAAGCCTTAAGTTTAGTTAAATTTTATTTAAGTTACTATAATGGACACCGCTCCAAAGAGCTAGCATCCCTTGTGCTATCTACTAAAATTCATTCTTGTGTTACTCGTCATTCAATTAAGTTTCATCCTTTTTCTGTGACTGTTTCTAAGTGCTCTAAAAAAATCTTATTTGTCTAGTTTTTTTCCTCGAACATCAGTTCTTTGGAATTTGTTTCCTTCATCTTGCTTTCCTGATTCATATAATTTGCAATCCTTTAAATCGTCTGTCAATCGTTATCTTGCTCTACAATCTTCATCTTTTCTCTTCCAGTAACTTCCAACTTTAATTAGTTGTTGCTTGCAGCCTTGTTGGAAGCAAAGATGTTTAATTAAAAAAAAAAAAGTTATAATTATCTTTAGTTAAGCTTTGCTAATGTTTATATTAGCATTATTAATCTTTGTTTGAGCTTTGAGCTTTGTTAATCTTTATTTATTTTAGATTAAAGCTAAAATTTAGGCTTTGTTTAATTATATAAATATTTTAAATAAAGAATAAACAAAGTTTAAATAGTTTTTGAGCTTTGTTTGTCTTTATTTAGGCTTGAGTAATATTTTATTAGCTTTATTAATCTTTTTTTGAGTTTGATTAATGTTTAAAGTAGCTTTGTTAATCTTTATTTAATCTTTATTTAATCTTTGGAAATGCACAAAAACATATGGAAATATCACAAAAACATTAAAAAAACTGTCATTAAGATTAGTTTTGATTTTTTTGTTTGTTTGCTTATTTAGACAAAATAAGCTTCTTTAAGCTTTGAGTTTTTATTATTTGTAGTCAATATCAGAATAAGATTTATCAAATTTACTTTCATTTAGGGCAAGCATATTTGGAGGTGTTGTAAATGCAAGAAGACAAAGACAATTAGAAGTGGTTTTTTCCAAATTTGTTCATCACTAGACATAATTAGTATTCTTAAACTTTTTTTAAGGGTTTCGGCGGTGTCTGTCAGAACAGCCAGTGATATAGTTGATAATTGCAAAAATACATCAATTCAGTGGTATCAGTACTTTAGAGACATATGTTCTTTTAAAATAATTGATGTTCATGATAGAAATCAGTTAGGTGGTCCTGGATATTTAACACGTGTGGAGGATAGATCTGCTGCAATATTGGTTCCATTAATTCAAAGATGGGTGGCTGTTGGGTCTACAATTCATTCAGATCAATGGGCTGCCTACAATAATTTGAATAACGTAGACTTTAACCTACTCACAGTAAATCACACAACCAACTTTGTTGATCCTGTAATGCAAGCAACACCAAACCATGTTGAGGCTTTTGGAGTCGAATAAAGCAAAGATTAAAATTTGTTTGCGGGTCACAAGGTGATTTGAAGTGGAGTCGACTTAAAGCAATATACAGAGAGTTTAAAACTGAAAACCTTTGGCAAAACTTAAAAAATTTTTACAACATATACATGACAAGTATCCTCTCTAATAAAATAAACTGTTTTATTTTATTTACTGAAATTATTTTATTAGAGAGGATACCTATTTGTAGGTTTGTATACTATCTTTAATATAGATTTATTATTTTTAAATAAATAATATAGATAATTTAATATAGATTTATTATTTTTAAATAAATAATATTTAAGCAGAATGATTAAGTTAGATAGTTATATATATATATATATATATATATATATATATATATATATATATATATATATATATATATATATATATATACACACACATATATATATATACACACACATATATATATATATATATATATATATATATATATATATATATATTTATATTTATATATATATATATATATATATATATATATATATATATATATATATATATATATATATATATACATATATACATTTATAAATTTATAAATTTTGAAAAAGTTTTATTTAATAGTAAGTATCTTTTTAGTTTTGAGCAAGCTTTAAAATACTACTAGTAATAATATTAAAAAATAATTTGTAAACAAATTCTATTTTGTAAATAAATTGTTTTATCTTGCATGTTTGTGATAAAGAAATGCAACATTTGTTTTGTTGTAAGTTTATTAGACCTTTTTTTAAATGTTCGATTTTGCTATATTTTAATTAACATGGAACAATATATAATGTTAATAAAACAGCGTTTTGTTTTTGTTGATTTTTTTCCTTCCGTACTTTAAGTAAACATTACTACCTAAATTGCACTCGTAAATAACTCCGTACCACAGGATAACTAAATCCTAAATCACACTCGTAAATTGTCTGTAGTTACCAAATTTAGGGGGTATGCCGTTTACATGTCATCCGCTTCAGGAACTTTCACAAATCACTTAAACAACTTTGTAAAAATGCACTTAATAAAAAGTTTAGCGTTATGAAAAACGTTACTTAAAGTCTGTAAAAATGCGCATTAATTTTAAAATCAACTAATAAAAAATTTTCATTGGTTGATTTTAAAATTTACGCGCATTTTTACGGACCATTAATAACGTTTTTTATAATGCTAAACTTTTTGTATATTACATTTTGCTAAAGTTGTGTGTTACATTTATATAAGTTACTTAAGTTTTCGCTAACAAATTAAAGTTGATTTGCCCCTTGAAAACAAAGAACATGTTTTTGCATAAGCTAAAATTTTGAAGATATTTTTCCTGATTTTGCATTTTGTGATCGCTTAATTCAACCCTTGTTGTTATATTAAAATTATACAAATATATTTTACAAACACATTGCAATTTATATTTTTGCTTTTCTCTTTAAAAAAAGTTAAATAAAAGAAAATCATTCTTTTTATTGTAGACTTATTTCTATTCTTTTAACAACCACCCTAAAGAAACAAAATTAAAAACAGTACACAAAATATTTAAATTATTAATTTATTTTTATTTTTTTTCTATTTAAATTTATTTTTATTTCCTATTTTGTTAGTTTTGCTTATTTTGTTTTTGAAACTTTTTCCGCAATGATTAATATTATAAAACTTGCAAACGACCGTGACCAAGTTGTCTAAAATAAAATACTCGCGTGTGGTCATACAAGATAAAAAACTGCACGCATTTCCTGGGAAGGCTTGTGCACATAAAAAAATTGCATTTTGTATTAGCAATTTAAGTTGAATTCTTTCACAAAACAAAAATACTTTGGTTATATAATGTGTTCATTGTCACCTTCTTATGATTTTTTTAAGATTGTTATCATGTCTTTGACTCAAATGTGTAGTGTGTGTGAGTCTTATTTGTTGAATTAGAAAGTCTAATAAAAAACATCCTTTAGGACCATCTTAAGGCACAAAATATAAGTCTTAAAGAAGGCACATCATCCAAGCCTGAAACTTTTTTAAATACTTGCTTTTCATCATCAGAAAATAGATGTACCTATTGCAGGCCTTTTTTTAAGTAAAATTGCTTAACGAATAGCCTAATGTGAATTTGGCGTCGTAAAATTCTCTTTTATTTTATATTTCTTAAAGACATTAACTTTTATAAATTACTGCAATAACTTTAATTGCCGCAAAACGAGTTAAATGTTATTTAACTTCTTTTTTATTATTATTATAAGAGAATTTTATTTTCTGTTTTTTTTTTAAATTAGTAAATAATTAAATTTTATATTACATTTTAAAAAATGTTTGATTTAAAACAAATTTTTTCTTTTCTTGACATTTGCATAAATGAATTAAAATATGTTAAATTTTTTTTGAATGATTATTTCTTAAATTTCTAATTGCAGCTTTGCAATTACAAATGATTTTATTTTTAAAAAAATTAGCGAGTAACAAATAAAAAAAATTATACAAGTTACAAATTACGTTACTTTAAATTACGTTATTTAAAAAAAAATCAGCAACTTTAGTTACTTTATTTGTTAAAAGTTTATTATTTTATTAACGATTTTGTTGTGAAAGCAAAGATTATTTTTCCAAACATCTTTCCAAAAGTTATATCGCTGTATATATCGTTTATTAAAAAATGATCAATGCGATTTAACTTGCGTTATAAAAAAAAAAGTTTAATGTTTTGTGCAAATTTTACCTTTTGTGCAAATTTTTGATGCAGCCATTTATTTAAAATTAAATTTTGTGTAAAAATGAAAAATGTTCAGGAAAGAAAACTGAAAAAATAATTGCGATAAAAATGAGCTAATTTTTTTTTTAAGAATAAATAAAATTTAATTATTGAACAATATTTAGTAATATTTAAAATAAATTTGACAGTTAAATTAAACCCAAGCAGCATTAAATTTAGCATTAACAAGGCTGCAAGTAACTGCTATTAAGATGAGAGAGAAATTAAGATTATCTATTAAGATATGTTTAGATCTTAATAGATAATCTTAAGATGGAAGAGAAAACAAAGAATAGTTTAAAGTTAAAGATCAAGGAATCAGTTGATATAAGACTTGAAAAGTTTAACGTTGAATGAGTCAGTTAAACATGGCATAATATAGGAGAAAGTTGCATTGCATTGCATTGAAGCGCAGGAGATTGAAAGCATTGAAGTGTGGGAGAAAAACTAGATGAATAAAAATTTTTAGAGCATTAAGTGACAGAAAAAGTTAAAGGATGCTTTAATTTTTTTTGATTTAGTTTTGCTGAATTAGAAGTCAAGTAAGAATGACTTTTAGTTGATAGAAACAGAGATGAAAACTCCTTTAAGCAGCAACTATGATAGTAATTGTAGTAAAGAGAAAAACACGCATTTAATTTGAGTCTAACTAACACAAACTTTAATTTGAGTCTTAAAATCAAATTTTTTTTTTTAAAAAAAAAACAATTTGTTTTTTAAAAAATTCTCGGTTGTGGTTAAATGGGTTTTTTTTATGGCGTTATATTTTCTGAATAAAAGTCACATAAACGACATTAAAAAATAATTTAAATATTTCAAAAAATGTTTGAACACTTTCGATGTTTACATTTTGCAAAAAAGTTTTCGCTTAACTAAACGCTTTCGACATTTATAATAAAAGCAAGCTGTGTCACACTTCATAACAAGGCTTGTCAAAGTTTTTTTTTTAGCAAATTTAGTTCTGTGACTTTATCTCTAAATCCTTAAATAAAATTTGTATAAAAATAAAATAGTATTTTTGTTTAAACAATAAAACTTTTTAGTTTTTATTTAGAAAGTATTTTATTAAATACATTTAAACACTAAATTAAAGTTTTATGTTCTAATTAATAATAGTTATTGTGGAAAACAAATTTTGACACTGTGACTTTAAAAATATAGTTTTATTATTTTAGATTGCTTTTTGTTTTTTTTACGTTTTGTTTTATAAAGTTCTTGAATTATATTGAATAAAAAAAAGAAAAAAAGAAACTGGAACTGCCAATAAAAATCATTAGTCACCCTTTCAGGCAACTGAATTGCATCAAAGAATATTTTTAGTTGCCCTTCATGAAATTTGGTCGTCTGGTACCATTAGAAGACCACGAGTGTACACCTCATATATATATATATATCAACCCTTAAAGTTAGTGTTGTCATTCAGCAATGCTGACCTAACTACCAACCTAAAATTGTATGAGGTCAGCAATTTTTTTGCAGACCTAATTTCTATGTTATTATGGTGAAAACTTAGTTTATCAAATTTTATTTTGACATGCCAATTAAAAATAGCCTAAAGTTGGCAATGCAAGTATATAAGTATTTATATACTATAATATGTTAAATTTTAGGTTTTGTAAAATGCTGCTTATATGTTTCATTTGTTGGATTAATGGTTAAAATTCATACTTTCCCATTGTTTGCTATTAGACCAATGTATTTGACAATTAGGTAATTTTTATCTCTAAATAATTTTTTATTTTAATAAATGTTTTAGCTTTACATATATATGTATGTATATATATATATATATATATATATATATATATATATATATATATATATATATGTATAATTTAAAATATTAATGTTTAACTACTGGAAACAGATTTTAAAATGATGGTTTTGTTAAAAATTAATCTTTTTAAATTAGGGTTCAATTTTTGAAAAGTTTTAGACTATCACACTATGTAACACAAATTTTGTTTCTGGTTTCTAAGTGTTATTTGTTATATTTTAATTGCTTATGTCTAAGGTATGTGAAAAAAATGACTTCATTAAGCACAAACTTTGCTTACACAACAACTGCACAAAGAAAACTTGTTTTTTTTTTTTTTTTTTTCTGAAAATAGAACGATTTTTTTTCATTTTTGTCATTATGATCAAATAAAAATGAAAATTGCACAATAAATAGACAAACACAGTCAGAAACCACTCAACAACACAGTCAGACACAAATAGACACAGTCAGAAACCACTCAACAAGGTTCAGAAATGTTTAAATTTTCTAGTTTTATGATTGTACTGTAAATCACTCTCACGAAGTAGTACCCAGATGTAGTCCTTCATCATGTTTTTGTTGTACAATAATGCACCTTATTTATGGCTGTCCCAGAGACTGTCACAGCTGTCCCAGAGACAGAGGAAACAAGGAAATTTTGTGAAATCTCCTTGAAGACCCATGATGAATGATACCATTTTGAAGTCACAGATGACCATTTATCCTGTATGAATAGACCTATGAATATATGTATATAATACTGTATGAATAGAGTAAGATGACCATCTATCCTGTATTTTGAAGTCACAGATGACCATCTATCCATCTGACTATCTATACTGTAATGCACTCTGCAACATTTTGACACTGGTATAGTCTTCTTTAAGATCCACAGAGTGGGTCATCAGGAGAGACGGAGTGTTGTTTCCATTGTAAAGCAACTCGGTTTTGAGGTTCTGGGATGAACTGTCTATGAATAGGCACCATTCAATAGGATTACATGTGATACCTGTAGCCTCGAACATATCGACAACATCATTGCAGAAGCGCAGCCCATCATGCTGACTGAAGAGGTTGGAGAGTCTTTAATGTTGCTTCCTCTGATCCGTGACTTGTACTCTATCATCGACCAAGTTCCACTGTTTGAGCCTGGATATCAGAAGCTCAGTATTTGATTTCGTAAGCCCAAAGTCCATAATTAAATTGTTCACAACTTTCTGGTTAGGGAAATTTGGCTTTCTATCCTCAACTTCATCTGACTTGCTGCTGTCTCCTGAAGAAGACAGCAGCAAGTCAGATGAAGATAGAACAGGCAGATTGGGGCTGTGTGGTACTGGGGCAATGGAAGAAGGCATGTTTGGATAAATGATACGAGAGGGTATTTTTGATGGTGCAACAATTACTTGGGTTTACCATGCAGAAGTAACAGTTGCTTGAGTGGTCCGCCGGCTCTTGCCAAATTCGTGGGATAGCAAACTTCATGGCTTGCTTCTCTCCTCTGTACCAACCTGTAACATAGCACATAATGCATAAGAAATATAATAATTTGAGGACAGGAAATTTCTAAATATGGAATAATTTCAAGATAGAACATTTTTACCTTTAGTACACGACTTAAACGTGACAGTGCATGACAAAACTTTGAAAACTATAACTCCTTGACGTGAACTAGATCTAAAGCATTGAAATTTTATGAAAATAAATCTAAGAAAAATACATCTAAGCAAGAAACAACTGTTCAGTTTACCTTTAAGTGTTTTCTTGCAATATTCGCATGTGAAATGCGATGCTCAAGATTTGTCTTGGTCTCCGGCGGGCACCCCGAAGTATGTCTTGTAGGCCTTCCACATTATACTTTCTTCCGGGAATACTATTTTTGCTCTTGTTTTTATAAATTGTCCACGAATGAATCAGCTGGATGCAAGCAACCTCTTGATGCCATTTGATGATCAAATAAATACCTTCTCTTTAACTACGAATTATTATCCTTTCAGTATGCAATAAAAATCCGAATCTTGGTTCGAGACACCTGTGCTTTTATACTTGTACAGCTACTTTTGGAATCTTAAAGAACATTCTAGAAAGTTCTGAGAGTTTCTTGAAAGTTCTGGAAGTTACTCGAACTTTCTAGAGTGTTTGGGAGAATTGTAGAAACATCTGGACAACTCTAGCAGTTCATGAATATTATAGGAAGAAGCTTGGCATTGAACAGAACAAAATTAAAAATTTGTTACATAGTGTTATTTAAAGATAATTCTTAGCTATTAACAGTAAATAATCATTAAAAACAAATTGTTGCTTTTAACTACAAAACCATATCTGCTCAGAAACAATGTAAAACATATGTTTAAACAGTTACCATTATTAGACATTATGTCAAAAATTAATTTTTTTACTTATAACTGTATGTTATTGTAGAAGCACATAAAATATTAGGTAGCAATATTTTATTAAAAATATTAGCAATAAACTGATTTCTGATACTATAGATAAATTAACTATGAAATATAGTTATTACTATTCTAGGATTAATTGATAGTTTTACTATCAATTAATCCTAGAATAAGTAAAACATTACTGATGATATCACTTTAAGGAGAGAGTGATTTTTGTGGCCAGAATTTTTTTATTGTCCCATAAACCAATATTTTATATGTAACTGACATGGTCACAGTTCTTGGGTAATAATACCTTTTTTATTATTTTTCAGAAATGTTCTCTGACCAGAGTTCAAAACTAATGAAATCATTAACTATTTTTTTGTTAACTAATTTTTCATCCAAATATATATATATATATTTTTTTTTTTCTGAGCTTTTCATGTATTACTTTTAGCATTTTGTCTAATATTCTTTTTTAAAACTAAGATAACTCTTTGCTTCAGTTTGGTTTAGAAAAATCTAAATTTAGAATTATTTAATCTGAAGCACTTTTGTTATCAATTAATGAATTTTTATTTTTAGTGTATTTTATCTTCAATTTTAGAAACTTCAAAAAGTCACTAAGTGATGTAATACTTTCTCGTCGTGCTATTACTTATATGAATACAAGGTACAAATTTGTTCAAAAACTATGTAAAACAAAGATACCATAAATTTATGAATAGCTTTATTACTAGATAATCATATATTATATATTTTATATATGAAGAGCTCATTTTCAAAACGCTGTAAATCCATTTTTTGGGTTTTGAGTAAATCGAACTTTTCTCCTGCATAAAGAAATTAAGTATTTTGGAATAAGTTATTATTGATTTAGTTAAACATGTACTTTATTAATAAGACTATAATGTCTACTGAAATCGAGCGGTATGAAATCGATGTATATTTTCAGTGGTTATTTTTGTTTTGTTTCAAAACGCTGTATATCCAAGTATTATTTATTAACAAAACGCTTTATATCCATTTCATTAATAAAATATATCTATTAATGAAACATAATATTATTTTATTATGCATTCTAAGATCTACCTTAAAATTTTGTTCTCCTTTAATATAAATCAGCAACTTTTTTTAAACAACTCACAAGTGCAACTATAAAAATATATAAGGTGTTAATGAGTATTTTATCTTGTATTCAATAACGTTAATAAAAAAAAAAAAAAAATAAATCATGTTATGCTGGAAATTTTTTAAAATATTTGTATCTTAAATTAAACATGTTTACAAAATTCACAGCTAAAAAACATTTAAATCAAATTATGAACTATCTTCTTCACTAAGGCTAGCATTATCTTCAGTGGCATTACAGAGTAGTGTTTTATACATACTAAGTATTCTGCCTTCTGCTCCTACAAGACCGAGAAGACGAAAAACATCGTCTTTCTTAGCAAGTTTAACACAGTTATTTAATTCCAAACGTTGCGGTCTAAATGTCTCCCATTTCTTCCGTTTTTTAAGGATACTGTGTGATTTTGGTTCAGAATGGTAACTAAATGCAACTACTTCGAGCTTGTCTGAATTTATAAGAAGTTTTTTTGCTTCACTGATTTTAAATGTTTTTTTGCTCAGGACATACTTTTTGACTCCTGATTTGAAGTCATGTGCTGACCAATTCTGCCCGTAAACCATGACTTTTCCATGCCGGCTAAGTATGTTTATGTATTCATTAGGCTCAAAAATTTGGTCTCTTTTTTTAATATCTAGCTGAACTCGACCAAACACGCGATCAGCTGGCAGATATGAGTGACCTCGTTCTGGAAAAGTATGTGTAATCTGCAGTTTATTAAAATATTGTTTTCTTAGAGCTAGAAGCATTTATGTCATATTTATGTTTTTGTTCTGGCCATAGCATGCATCAGAAAACAATCGAAGTGACGAGGCGTTGAAACATTTATCTTTTAAAACATTTTTAAGTAGATGTTCTATAGCTGAACAGATCATATTCGAATCTTTCCTATTTTCACACTCCATCCAAGTAAAAAAATATATATCGTTAACAGACTGAGACTTATCACCTTTATGAATAACAACACCAAGGACATAAAGATAATGCTGTCTAGAATAGTAGGCTTCTCCGATTGATAATTTTGGTAGTACAAGGTTCTCCATCATGTCAAAACAGATAGTGATCTCATTGGGATGAATATCATTGAGAAGACTATAAAATTATCTGGCTTTCCTTCGATGAAGAATGAAAAGAGCAGTTTTTAATTTTTTTTAATTATCAGTAATATTTTGGTTTTTCATAGCCAACTTATATGTTTGACATGTAGAGCATGTATCTGTTGCTGGGTATCCAAAGCTAAATTGAAATGATTCATAAATACCCCATAATAATAATGGTAGCCTACAGTAGCCACAGTATAAGCATTGTTTTTATCCAAAAAAAGTTCGTACATCCGCTTTACATTTAAATCAGAAGGCAAATATTTACGTCCTGGAGCACGTTTTCTTCCATAATGACTTTCTCTGCAATTAAAAGACTGAATATGGTTTTTAATAACTTCTTTCTTTTCAGAAAAAGCTATTTTCTTCCTGTCTCCTCCTCTATTTTCAGGTCTGGTTGTTCCATGTTCATACCAGTGTCTTGCAATTCTTAAAACTCTATCAGGTTTTATGGTTGGAATAAATTAATAAAATATTAACTTTTACTCATTAATTTTTTTTAACAAAATATACATTCTATTTCTGAATTAAAAGTAAAGTAATTTTATACTTACACAATACTGAACAAAATGAAGCTTGGCAAACTCGTACTTTAATTCCCTCGCAGCATAAAAAGTACTCAATACTCATATTTCTTAACTTTATTCGGTTATTATATTTCACTCTGACTCTTTTAACACTGATTATATTAGGCATTGACAGTATAGTAGCATCTTGTGATACTTTATTTGCAATACTATAGAATTCTGTATGATGTTTTAGCAAATTATCCTTTGTTATATCTCGAGCCTGAAATAAGTCAATCAATAAATAATTATTTTGCCATAAACACAAATTATACCAAGTAATCTTACGTTGTGTATAATAAAACTTTAAACTCATAACTAAATTATAATTTCAACATACGAAGATCATTAAATTAAAAAAACTCACTTTGCAGTAACCTGAAACATGATTACATGATATAGTAGGAATTTTTCCTCCGCTTGAATGTCTAAATAACTTATTTTTCTCTCTTGCAGAGCATTGTTTTTTTTTTTCTCGTGATTTTAACGTTGACACAACACTTTCATCTAAACCATCCAAATCAGCCATCTTTATTATTATTATTTAAATATGACTATTGCGCTTGCGTGGAGTTAACTTTATATAAGCACGGATTGGTCAAAAAAATATACAGCACATTGAAAATAAACTAAAAAAATTATACAGCGTTTTGAAAATAAATAATTTTTAGAGCCTAAATTAAAAAAAAAAAATTAAACCTAATTAATTAGTTACAAACATGACTTAAAAGTATCTAACTTTCTCTTCAAAATTATCCACTTAATGCAGTTTTTTCGAAATTGGCGCTTACCGCGTTTTGAAAATAAGCTCTTCATATATATATATTTATATTTTATATATATATATATATATATATATACCAATTCTCAGAATTAGGAAAAATGAAGTCACAATAATTTACCCACCTCTATCTTATAGAGGTCGGCAAATAATATTTGATACAAAGGTCTGACCATAAATTTTTGCCAACCTCAAACACTTTCAGATCGGCAGTTAGGTTGGCATTGCCAAATGCTGATGCTAATTCCGAGGGTTGATATAAATATATATATATATATATATATATATATGTGTGTGTGTATATATATATATGTGTGTGTGTATATATATATATATATATATATATATATATATATATATATATATATATATATGTGTGTGTGTGTATATATATATATGTGTGTGTATATATATATATATATATATATATATATATATATATATATATATATATATATATATATATATATATATATATATAATATATTTATATATATATATATATATTAGTATTAGTATTAGTAACTTAAGTTACACACAAAAAATTTTTATTGTCATTTTTTGTGTAAAGCATCTCATCTGTTGCAGGCAACAATGCTATAGTAACTTTGGGACTGCATTTTCATTTTGCAGTTTTGTTAGATTATTAAGTTTTAATTTTGTTCAATGTATTTGTCCAAAGAGTGTAAAAGAGTTTGTGCTTTGCTGCATGACAACATCATCTGGTAGTGTATTCCAAATCGAACTCTATTGTTAAAAAAATGATACCGTTGAGCACAGTTCTTTATGATTTCTCTGCGGTATTGTAAGTGTCGGTCAGCTCGTGGAGAGACCTTCATAGGTTCTTTGTGCCAGACTACTTTATTTTTAAAATTCTCTAATTTGTATTTTTGAATTAGATTTTCCCGTTGGCGTCTCTTTTCTAGTGATGAGCATTTAATTGCTGAACAGCGAATAGAGTAATTAATTATGAAGGTTGTGTGGTATCTTTGAAGCACGTTTTTGAATTTTCTCTAAAATTTTAATATCTTTTTTAAATAAGGCGACTGCATACTCTAAATGTGGTCGCACATAAACTTTATAAAGTTTACTCCATATAGTAACATTTCTAGATATAAATGTATTTTTTAGAATTCTAAGCATTCGATTAGCTTTATATGATGCTTTTGTGACTTGATCATGAAATTTAAGATCAGATGACAAAACTTTACCTAAATCTTGTTCAGTTGTTGTTACTTCAAGCTTAATTCTCTGATGTGTGTTAAGGTCATTTATATAGTAATCAAATTTTAGTAAATTAGAACTCCCTAGAATATGCATTACTTAACACTTACTTTCGTTGAGTTGCATTTGCCACATTCTTGTCCATTCTGTAATCCAATTAATATCACTCTGCAGTCGTTCACAGTCTTTTTTGCTTTCAATTGTGGCAAGTATCTTTGTGTCGTCAGCATACATTTTACAAACATTGTTTATCTTATCAGGCAGATCATTAATGTATATAATAAACAAAGTAGGTCCTAACACAGAACCCTGAGGAACACCGCTAGTGACAGGAACCCAATCAGATATTGTTTCTCCTAAAACAACACGTTGTCGACGATTTGAAAAGAAAGAGTTTATCCAAGAAGAAAGTTTACCAACAGTTCCTTATTTTTTCAGTTTAAATAAAGGTTTATGCGGTACTTTATCGAAAGCTTTAGCCTAATCAAGGAATACAACATCTCTCGACTTTTTACTTGATTTTCCATGGGTTATAAATTCCATAGTTTCCAAATGATTTGTGACACTTGATGTATTTAATACAATCCGCATTGGCAGGTAGATATAAGATTATTAAAAGATAAATATTTTGTGATTTTATCTCTATTACTTCATATAAAATTATTTTCTCAAGAATTTTACAAGTAACAGAAGTGTGGGAGACTTGTCAAAAATATGCTGGATCTGTTTTCCAGCCTTTCTTATATAATGAAGTAACATTGGCTTCTAACCAGGACTCTGGTAATTCAGATTGATCAATTGAATATTGAAATATAGGCGATAATGGTTTGGTTAATGATTTTGCACACTTTTGTAGAACTGATGGACTTATGTCAGTGCCAAACAATTTCTTTGGATCTAATTTGAGTAAATGTGATTCTACTAGAGATTGATCAATTTTTAATGAACTGATTAAGGGTGTTGTGATTAATCATTTTGAGAAATTTTTGATTAACGATTAATTGGTTTTAAAAAAAACGATTAATCGATTATTAATCGATTAATTTATGAAAAATAAAGTTTCCCTTTAATTACACAAGAAATAGTATTATTTGAGTTTTTTTAAATATGAATTAATTTTGTTTCAAAGTAATAAAACAGTCCACTGTAATAAGAATGGTTATAATATTATAATGGTTAAAAGAGGCAAAGAATTTTAATTTATATAATTATTGAAAACATAATAAGTTTTATAACTAAATCGTAATACATTAGTGAAAAACGTTTCAGAAGTTAAAATATAAGTTTTATAGGAAATTTTTAATATAAACAAGTTTAAATAACGTTTATTTCATGTCCATTTTGTTTCTGTAAAAGATATTAGCGAAGAAAGCATAAAGAATCAATAGTTTCATCATTTAAGGATGTTCGCAATTTAGTTACAAAAAGCCCTGCCGCACTAAAACATCCTTCAGCTTCAACCGACGATGGTGGAATAGTTAACAAAGCATTGTACATTTGTTCAAATAAATGACTTCCACTTCTTTTGTTAATTTTTTCAAAAATGCTCATTTCTTTTTTAATAGATGAAACGTTGTTTTGAAAATTTACTACAGTTGAAACATAGGTGTTTTTTTTTGACAAAATGCGATTCAATTCTTCTTTTTTTTTTATATTTTCAGTACATTCATGAGTAGCCTCATCTTCTTGATTTAAACTATTTTCATTAACATTCTGATCAATGAGAAATAAACGATGAACAATTTCTTTAATTGTTAGAGCAATTTCGTTTCTTGTTGATCATTTTAATATTGCATTTTTTTGTGTAAGTGCTTTTAGGTAAGTGTTGGGATCATCTACATATTCTAACAGGCCTTCTACATTAATAATTCTACGTTCAAATATTCTTTTACTTACTGCTTCATAGAATTTCATACCAGTTTCACTTGATTGAATTTTCAATTTAGAAAGTAAAAATTCAAATATTTTTAAAGCATCAATTATATTGCAATCTCGCCTTCCCAATGCAAGTGAACTTACTTCAATGATTTCTAATGATTCTACAATTTCCTCAACCTGCTTAATTTCACAATTTGTTGGATATAAATGAATAACTGACAAATTTATTAATACTGATTTTATTATTTCTTTTAACTCCAAGAACCGCTTTAACATTGCCAACATTGAGTTCCAGCGTGTACGTATATCAATTATCATCACTTTTTCCTTTCTCAGTTTTTCTTGACACTCTCTTTGCAGGAAATCATTTTTTACAGGTGATTTTCTAAAAAAACGAGCAATTTTTCTAATTTTATTTGTTGCTGATGAAAAATCTTGAACAAATTCGATTTCATAATTGAAAGGAGCTACTTCAACCCAACTTTGTCCTTCGCTTTTTTCAAAATCTTCCTCATCATCATCACATTCGTCACTAATTGAAGAGTTATCAAGTTCTGTTTCAAAATATTTGTCATCAGGTTCTACTAAATTTGTATGATTAGCATATAAAACATTTACCACAGCCAAATGTATGCCATGACTATGACAAATTTGATGAAAAATACCCATCAATCGTCCCATTTTTTTCATTACAGACGAGCCATCTGTTATAACAGCAATTATGTGGTTTTTGAGCTGCAAACCGAACTCGCCTAGTTTTTAAATAACAATCTCAACTGCCTTGGTAGCTGGCATTGTGTCTTTTACTCTTATCATACCAATACTAATCACAATTCCGTTTTTCATATGGATATTCATACACTTATAATGTCTGTTTTTTTTGGAACTCTATTCGTCTAATGATAATGAAAATCTCTCATTATCTTCTATTCTCTTTTTTAAATCACTTTTTAATTTTTCTCTAATCTGGTCAGCATACTCAAGTTTAATACTTTTAATTCCTTGTCTTGTTGATGGCATTTTTAAACCTTGAGCTTTCCATCCTTTGATAATTTCTTCACTATTTGCCAAAGTTGAAAACGGTATTTTATCTAAAGCTGTTAACTTATCTAAAGAATTAACCCAGGACAAGATTTTTTTTTTTGAAAATAGGATGAAACTATCTTTTGAGAATTACTTTGTGCAACTAATGAGCTTCCTGAAGCAGGCTCTAATAGAAGGTCGTGTTTGTGTTGCATGTGGTACATTAGGGATGCAGTTGATAAATGCAATTTAAATTTGGTGTCACAATGCTTGCATTTTAAAGTTTGTGAATCGTTTATATTTTCTAATAAATGAACCCAAACCTTAGACTTTCTTTTTTTTGGCTGCACCCATATATCATTGCTGTTGCATATATTGTCAGATAAATCCTAAAATTATAATATAATTTATAAAAATCTTTGTAAGTACACTATAATTCAAAACAGAACACACATTCCCACGAAAATACATTCAAAAAGATTATTATCAACATACCATTATGAAGTAAAACACGAGGATTAAAGTTTTTCTAAAAGTAATAAATGTAAATATTCAAGATGTTATTGGAAATTATGGCTTATTTAGTTAGTTCCGTGGTTTAACATGAAACAATTACTAAATCCAGTGTCGACGATCCGGTGTTTAAACTCTAAAGTGCTTATTTTTTTATAAAACCAAATCCTAATATAAAACGTTGATTAATCGTTCTAATTTTCGAATAATCGATTAATTAATCAAATAAAATAAAAAAACGATTAATCGATTAATCGATAACAGCCCTAGAACTGATTGTGTTTAATGTTCTGTTTGGGAAATGCGGTAGTGTGTGTACATTTTGTGTACGGTTGTGAAAACAGATTGAAATTGCAAATTTATTACATTTGCTATATCCACTTTCTTTATGCTAATATCTGATTCAGTGATCAATGCATTAATAGGACTTGATGATGAACGTTTAGAATTAATATAGTTGAAAAGCCTTTTTGGATTGCATTTATCGTTTTCTAAATCTTCTTCAAAGATTCTAATTGCTGAATGAGTATACTTTTTGATTTGATTATGAACTGTGTTATAAAGATTAATTAGATATGGAACTTTCTACTTTGTATTTCTATTTTTGTACTATAGTTGTTTTACTTAACTTAATAATGTCAATTGTTATCCAAGGTTGATGCTTTTTGTGTGTGTGTTTTGATATAGAAGGTATGAGTTTAGCACATAGTTTATGATATATATCTGTCCATTTTTTGTAGGAATCATTATTACTTAATTTTTTAAACATAGTAATCCAATCATAACTATTAAATGCTTCATTTAGTTTTGCATAGTTACCTTTTTTATAACATAATTTTGAGAAAATAAATGGGGTTGAATAATTTAATTTTCTCAATGATGAGATTCCATTTGAGCAGTAAGTGACCTTGTGTTGCACATCCAAGAGGCGGATCAAAGGCTATTTTACTTATTTTGTCTGGAGAGTCTGTTATAACAAGATCCAATGTGTTAATTCATTTATCTTTCTTAAGTATATATGTTGGTGAGTGTATGCATTGATACAAAAATGAATTATTGAGTGTGTTAATAAAATTTACTTCAATTGGTTTGCTTGGTCCTTTGAAGTTAGTTGAATAGTCATCATTCCAAACAATGTTAGGATAATTAAAATCGCCTGTGAGTAATAGTCCTGAAAAACGGTTACTATCAATAGATTTTTTAGCTAAAGTTATACAATTGAAATGTAGAAATGTAGGTTGTGTTGATTGAGTGGTACACTTTGCTGTTAAACTTTTTAGTTTGGAAATTTTATCATTTATTAGGTTGCTGCAAAAATAATCTCGTTTTTCAACCGTTAACTTTGAACAAACATAACTCAGCATAGAATAAACTTTATTAATCGAAATAAGAACCATTACAATCAACACATTTTTGCCAACGAGAAACAAGTTTATTTATGCCGGTAGCGTAAAATTCCAAAGTCCTGGAAGCGATGAAGTCATCAAAGGTCGTTTTGACATCGTCTCGGCTTTTGAAGCATTTCTCGTGGAGGAAGTTGTCGAGATGCTTGAAAAAGTGGTAGTCGGTGGGCGAGAGGTCCGGTGAGTATGGTGGATGAGGCAGAGTTTCGTAGCCCAATGCGTTCAACTTCTGCAGGGTCGGTTCAGGAAGCTGTGATGGATGAGACCGGCTGCAGACCACCAAACAGTCACCATAACCTTCTTTTGGTGGAGATTCGGCTTCGGGAAGTGCTGTGGGGCCTCATCGCGGTCCAACCACTGCGTGGAACGTCGTCGGTTGTCGTAGAGGATCCATTTCTCATCACACGTCACGATCCGGTTGAGAAACGGATCGCTTTTGTTGCGCAGAAGAAGAGCAGACGATACCTCAAAACAACGATTTTTTTGATTTTCGTTCAGTTCGTGCGGCACCCATTTGCTAAGCTTTTTTGACTTTCCTATTTGCTTCAAGTGGCGATCAACTGTTGAGTTCTTTCGCAACCTCTCGTATGGTTTTGCGCGGGTTGGCTTCGATTAAGGCTCTCAATTGATCGTCATCAATCTCAGACGGGCGTCCGCGACCCTCTTCATCTTCAAGGCTCTCCTCACCGCTGCAGAATTTTTTGAACCACCACTGTGCCATACGTTCGTTAGTGGTTTCTGGGCCAAATGCAGTGTTGATATCGCGAGCTGTCTCGGCAGCTTTTCGGCCCATCTTGAACTGGAACAGAAAAATCGTGCGAATTTGTCTCTTGTCCATGATAGATTTGACGTCCTGTAAAAAATGACTAAATTATTATAAAACAAAACCAATACGATAACTAGATCAAGCGAAAAACGCGCTTTTAAATAACATATAGCATGACATCTGATAATAATAAATTTATTCAAAAATTCATCCAAAAATATAAAATATGAAAAACGAGATTATTTTTGCAGCAACCTAATAGTTCGCTTATAATATTATCCTTTTTTACATTTTCACTACGAAGACATTTAACTTCAGATTTAAGTTCAACCACACATTGTTTTAATTCAAACAACCATTCATCCAAAAGTTTAATGGAAACATTTTCCATGTTTCTGGCTGGATCAACTGATGGTGACCATTAAATATTTTTAGATCCACCAGGATGCTTTATATATATTATTTATATATCTTATTCTATATCTTGTAAACACAGTATTGCACTTATTAACACAAATACTGTAAAAAGTTTAGATGTGTTTTTTTCCGTGATATATCCGTAATATATATATATATATATATATATATATATATATATATATATATATATATATATATATATATATATATATATATACATATATATATATATGTATATATATATATATATATGTATATATATATATATGTGTATATATATATGTGTGTGTATATATATATATATATATATACATATATATATATATATATATATATATATATATATATATATATATATATATATATATATATATATATATATATATATATATATATGTATATATACACTGCCGCTCACGAAAGTTAGGACAAAAAAAATATTTTTTCAAAAGAACAATATTAAAATGTAATTGTTATTAAATTATTTACTTATATTAGTAAAATTTATGTTTATATAAAAATAAATCAAGTTAAATAAAATTTGTTTCAAAAAAATTCTAAATTAAGTTATTTTAATGTAAATATATTAAAATAACTAACATTTAGAATAACATAAAATGTACTCACAAGTAAAAGTCTTATCATTTTAAATAAAGAAACAGAAAACGCAGAAACATATTAAAGGTCACGTATGAACCTGTATTTTACATTATCAACTCAAATCTTTTAAGTTTGTCATTTAACAAGTATTTCTATTGTTTACTGTGTTTTTGCAGATATTTTGTGTATTTTGTGTTAGTGTTTTAAAAATTTCAAGTGCAGAAGTTCAAAGGTAAAATTAAAAATTATTTTTTTAGTGTAAATTCAAAATATTGAAAAAAATATGCCTAAAGGTAAGCCAATAAGTGTTGAAAAAAGGACAGCAACACTCACTTTGCTTCAAGAAGGCTATACAGTTAGAAAAATAGCTGAAAAATTAAATCTGAGTAAATCAACAGTTAGCTATACGATTCGTCGATATCGAGAATCTGGAAGTTTGGAAGACAGAAATCATCCAGGTCCTTCTCGCATAACAACAAAAACTGATGACCAAAGAATAAAAATCATCAGTAAGCGTAATCGAATGTTAACTGCTCCACAAATAACAGCTATTTTCAACTGTGTTCGAGAAAAAAAAGTTTCTGTCAGTACAATCAAACGAAGATTGCATAAGCTAATTTGCATGGTCGTGTTGCTATCCGAAAACCATATCTTCGAAAAGTTAATCGACAGAAGAGATTCCGTTGGGCACAGCTCCACAAAAATTGGACGATGGATGAATGGAAACAAGTACTCTGGACCGATGAGTCAAAATTTGAAGTTTTCGGAAATAAGCAAAGAGTTTACGTTAGAAGATCTGCTGAAGAAAAAATGCTAACTCAATGTCTGGTTCCAACAGTAAAACATGGTGAAGACTCTGTGATAGTTTGGGGTTGTTTCTCTCTGGATGGAGTGGGATATTTGCATAAAATCGATGGTATAATGAGAGCAGAACATTATAGAGATATCCTGGAAACAAGTGCAATCCCTTCGGGACTTCAATTAATCGGAGATAATTTTATTCTGATGCATGATAATGACCCTAAACATACTGCATTATTATGTAGAAATTATTTAGAATCAAAAAAAGCTGAAAATGTATTAGGTGTAATGACCTGGCCTCCCCAAAGCCCAGACCTCAACCCCATTGAGTTACTATGGGATGAACTGGATAGAAAAATTAGAACTGTATGTCCAACATCAAAATCTCGTTTATGGAACATTATAGAACAGGAATGGAATAATATTCAAAAAGAAACAATTAGAAAATTAATTGAAAGAATGCCGAGAATAGTTAAAGCAGTTATTAAATCAAAGGGTGGTTTTTTTGACGAAAAAAAAGTTTAATTATTATAATGGTTTTTGTACATTTTTATTACATAAAACTGACTAATAATATATTTTATATTGAAAATGTATAAAAAATCTAATTTTTATTAATATAAATTAAAAATTCTATAATGTAATTATATATTAATTTTGCTTTTTCGAAAAAATCTCCACTGTCCTAACCTCCATGAGCGGCAGTATATATATGTATATGAGCGGCAGTATATATATATGTATATATGTATATATATATATATATATATATATAATATATATATATATATATATATATATATATATATATGTATATATATATATATATGTCTCGGCAGGAGTAAATTAATATGAAAGCCAAGTAAAGCTCATCTAAAACGAAAATGGCGAGCCTTGGAAACTGTTCCTCTAAACAGCTTTTTACGAGAGCTTTCTGTTTTTGTGCAAGCTATCTGTTTATTCATTAAAAAAATACTTGCTACAAGTGTATCCTTGTAATGGTAATGTTACAAGAGTATATACATATGAGCATTGTTGAAAAAATTCTTTAGATGAGCATTTTCTTTGGGTTTTCACTGTAGCTATCCATTTATTCATTGACAACTTTATTCATTTAATGAAAAATTTGACACAAGTTATAAATGTTTTTACTCTTTATGAAAAATATTTTATATTTTCTTACTGTAACAGAATGCAGGAAGTTTAAGAATTATTGCAACAGTAAAAGATTCCCCAGTAAAAGTGTTTATATAATTACAATTTTTTTTTAAAGAACATTTAATTGTGCTTTAGATATTTGATTTTGCTTAAGTTTAGAAAAATTTATATAATTTATTTAATAATTATAATTAATTTGTAAAATGTATAATTCATTACATAATATAAAAATTATTACATTATAATTTAGTGCGTAATAATTTCATATTATATATATATATATATATATATACATACATATATATATATATATATATATATATATATATATATATATATATATATATATATATATATATATATATATATATATATATATATATATATACATACATATATATATATATATATATATATATATATATATATATATATATATATATATATATATATATATATATATATATATATATATATAGATATATATATATATATAGATATATATATATATATATATATAGATATATATATATATGTGTGTGTGTGTATATATATATATATATATACATATACATATATATATATATATATATATATATATATATATATATATATATAGATCTATAGTTTGTTGGCTTTGGGAAGAGCGGAAGGAAAAAAGTGATTCTTACGCCAACATATACGTCACTTTTAATTACTTTTAACTTTCGTCCAACATTTCCGTGTTGGACGAAAGTAAAAACCATTAATTTAATTACAAATTAATCGTTTTTTAAAAAAACCACAAAAACGCAAATTTAATTGACCAGAATGTTTTAAAAACATTGTGAATGTTTTTAACAATATAAACAATGTTTTTATTTTATTTTTTTTAATAAAATGTTTTTATTTTTATTTTTTTTAATAAAATGTTTTTATTTTTATTTTTTTTACTGAAAATCATGCGCGGAGTGTTGCTACATCGACTATCTTATAGCCTGACTCGCAAGGGAGTGCTGCTACATCGACTGACAAATAGCCTGACTCGCAAGGGAGTGCTGCTACATCGACTGACAAATAGCCTGACTCGCAAGGGAGTGCTGCTACATCGACTGACAAATAGCCTGACCCGCAAGGGAGTGCTGCTACATCGACTGAGGGTTTGGTTAGGGCAGGCAGTCTATCATTATTAAAAAAAAAAAATTCCGGTCTTGCATTTTAATTTTTACTTTTTGTCAACAAAATATCGAAAAAACTTTCGGACAACATCTAAGGGTTGTATATATATCTATATATATATATATATATATATATCTATATATATATATATAAAATCGATGGTATAATGAGAGCAGAACATTATAGAGATATCCTGGAAACAAGTGCAATCCCTTCGGGACTTCGATTAATCGGAGATAATTTTATTCTGATGCATGATAATGACCCTAAACATACTGCATTATTATGTAGAAATTATTTAGAATCAAAAAAAGCTGAAAATGTATTAGGTGTAATGACCTGGCCTCCCCAAAGCCCAGACCTCAACCCCATTGAGTTACTATGGGATGAACTGGATAGAAAAATTAGAACTGTATGTCCAACATCAAAATCTCGTTTATGGAACATTATAGAACAGGAATGGAATAATATTCAAAAAGAAACAATTAGAAAATTAATTGAAAGAATGCCGAGAATAGTTAAAGCAGTTATTAAATCAAAGGGTGGTTTTTTTGACGAAAAAAAAGTTTAATTATTATAATGGTTTTTGTACATTTTTATTACATAAAACTGACTAATAATATATTTTATATTGAAAATGTATAAAAAATCTAATTTTTATTAATATAAATTAAAAATTCTATAATGTAATTATATATTAATTTTGCTTTTTCGAAAAAATCTCCACTGTCCTAACCTCCATGAGCGGCAGTATATATATGTATATGAGCGGCAGTATATATATGTATATATGTATATATATATATATATATATATATATATATATATATATATATATATATATATATATATATGTATATATATATATATATGTCTCGGCAGGAGTAAATTAATATGAAAGCCAAGTAAAGCTCATCTAAAACGAAAATGGCGAGCCTTGGAAACTGTTCCTCTAAACAGCTTTTTACGAGAGCTTTCTGTTTTTGTGCAAGCTATCTGTTTATTCATTAAAAAAATACTTGCTACAAGTGTATCCTTGTAATGGTAATGTTACAAGAGTATATACATATGAGCATTGTTGAAAAAATTCTTTAGATGAGCATTTTCTTTGGGTTTTCACTGTAGCTATCCATTTATTCATTGACAACTTTATTCATTTAATGAAAAATTTGACACAAGTTATAAATGTTTTTACTCTTTATGAAAAATATTTTATATTTTCTTACTGTAACAGAATGCAGGAAGTTTAAGAATTATTGCAACAGTAAAAGATTCCCCAGTAAAAGTGTTTATATAATTACAATTTTTTTTTAAAGAACATTTAATTGTGCTTTAGATATTTGATTTTGCTTAAGTTTAGAAAAATTTATATAATTTATTTAATAATTATAATTAATTTGTAAAATGTATAATTCATTACATAATATAAAAATTATTACATTATAATTTAGTGCGTAATAATTTCATATTATATATATATATATATATATATACATACATATATATATATATATATATATATATATATATATATATATATATATATATATATATATATATATATATATATATATATATATATATATATATATATATACATACATATATATATATATATATATATATATATATATATATATATATATATATATATATATATATATATATATATATATAGATATATATATATATATAGATATATATATATATATATATATAGATATATATATATATGTGTGTGTGTGTATATATATATATATATACATATATATATATATATATATATATATATATATATATATATATATATA
>NC_088928.1:32877500-32947500 GCF_038396675.1 Hydra vulgaris
CTTCTAGGATTAATTCTTACTTCCAATCTTTCTTGGAAACCATATATCAAATCCGTTGCAAAATTAGCATCTGCTAAGGTTGCATCTCTTTATCGAGCTTGACACTTTCTTTCTCCAGATTCTATTCTCTATCTCTATATATCTCAAATCCGGCCTTGTATGGAATACTGTTGCCATATCTGGGTTGGATATTCTAATGATGCTCTTTCTCTTTTAGACAAGGTGCAAAAATGCATTGTAAACATTGTTGGAATTGCTCTTGCAGCCAACCTAAAACTATTATCACATTGTCTTGATATTGCTTCTCTTTCTCTTTTCTACAAATACTATAATGGGCACTGGTCTAAAGAGCTAGCGTTTCTTGTGCCATCTACTAAAATTTGTTATCGTGTTACTCGTCATTCAATTAAGTCTTATCCTTTTTCTGTGACTGTTCCTAAGTGCTCCAAAAACTCTTATTCGCCTAGTTTTTTTCCTCAAACATCAGTTCTTTGGAATTCGGTTCCTTCATCTTGCTTTCCTGATTCATATAATTTGCATTCCTTTAAATCGTCTGTCAATCGTTATCTTGCTCTACAATCTTCATCTTTTCTCTTCCAGTAACTTCCATTAGTGGTTGCTTGCAGCCTTGTTGGAAGGGAAGATGTTTAAAAAAAAAAAAAAAACTGGCCTATTTTCCTTTTATGCTATTTTTCTGGTGCTCAATACATCTTGATAAAATTTTCTTTTTGTTTTCACTAATGTATATAGAATTGTGTGAACATTTTATTTGGTAGATGTCTGAGTTTGTCTTTTGAGGAAGTTTTGTCTTATTGTTGCAGAATATATTGTTTAAATTTGGAGCTGATGTGAATATAACTTTTATATTTTGTTTTTTAAATTCTTTTCTAAATTTGGGACCAACAATTGGTAACCATGGTAGCTTTATAAATGGTTGGTTGTCAGTTTGTTGATAATTCGTATTTAGGCAATATTATTTAGATTGTTCTTGTAAAGTAATAATCTAACTAATATCACAGATGTAACTACTACATATCCTGATATATAGCTTTTAAATATATAGTTACTACATAGCTCACAGAGTACCTGCCCACTACATAGCTTTTATACAAATGCTGTAACATAACATGTTATACACCTGTTATATAGTTACTACATAGCTACTACCCAGTCCACTTATAACTATTACATAGCTTTTATTAAAATGTTATTAAAAAAATATTTAAATAAAAAATAATAATTTTAAATGAACTAAGTTACCTGATTTTCTCAATATTAATTTAAAAGTTTTTTTGTTGTTGCTAAGAACACTTTAAAAAAGATTTTAAACAAAATTCATTTTTTACTTTTTTTTTTTTTTTAATGTATCATAATTTTTGAGTTTACCTCAGAAAACGAATATGTTCAAGTATATTTTTATGGGTTGCTATCAACACTCCAACATTAAATAGGTCCCTAATATTATTAAAAAAAAAAATTACCACATCAATTGTTGAGGGCTTTAGTAGTAGTATATGGTACTTCTAAAATATTATTAAACAAAATTTTAATTTAACAAATCCATGTTGCTGCATACACACGCACATATATATATATATATATATATATATATATATATATATATATATATATATATATATATATATATATATATATATATATATTATATATATATATATATATTATATATATATATATATTATATATATATATATATATATATATATATATATATATATATATATATTAAATACTGATTAATAAAATCACATTTATTTTGCACAATTCAAAATAAAAGTCATGCACCAAAATACCTGATGACTTAGTGGGTGCCATATCTTTGATGGGCAGACATAAGAGTATAACTGCAAAAGTGTAACTTTTCAGGAGAGCAAAAAAAGATTATTATGAACCCAATTATTTTGCTACAGAAGTCATATTTTGAGAAATGGGTTATTACTTTTATTCTGTTTGAACCGAATGGTGTAACTATACTGTTAATACCATTGATGCCGGCATACACAAGACACATTTTCTCATAAATCGTTAAATGGTCAAAAATACAGTTATACTGTTATGTCCGCCCATCAAAGATATATTACCAAAGATTTTTTACTTTTGAAGTTGGGTTTCAAAAGAAGCAAAATTTTATACAAAGTTTAAAAATGTTATTGTTTTTAAATAATAATCAGTTTTTTTTAATTATCTTATTAAAATTTTTACAAATCTGTTTTTAAAAAATTAACATTTTCAAGCGCAAATTAAAAAAATAAATTTTTAATGATGTTTTAATACATTATCTGATTTTTATATATTATTATGGTATTTTCAATAACATGGGAAATGAAAAATAACTAAAAAATATTCATAGTCATATCCGTATAGCATTGGCAACCATTATTTACCAATGCTGTTGGTTTATGTTTCCATAATATAACCTTAGATCTAAAACAATATTATCTAGTTAAATTGTTTTTACATGTTGTTTGTAACTTTTAAGTATTTGTTAGAAAGTAATTGTAAGTAAACTGTGAATATTTTAGGTTTCCTGATGCCACAGAAGAGGAGTTACTTCGATTAGAAAATACTTGCATAATTTGTCGTGAACAAATGTTGGTTGGAAAGAAACTGCCTTGTAATCATATTTTCCATACATACTGTTTGCGCTCTTGGTTTCAAAGACAACAATCTTGTCCAACTTGTCGAATGGATGTGCTTTCTCAAGCAGCACAAATGGCACGTCCATCTTCTGTTCCACAGTTTTCTCCACCTCCTCCACAGTCACAGCCTGCACCTCAAAGTAATTAGTTTGTTTGTTTTGTGTGTGAGCGGGAATTACTTTTTTTTTTAAGTTTATTCATTAAACTTTTTTTTAACCTTTTGTTTTTTTGTATAGATTTTTTTTTAACTTTAACGTAAATACCATTAACCCTGTTATCAAAGTGTGTTATGTCTATAGCAAAATTTAGCTGGCACCAGGAGTCCAGGCTAAAAATGAGATTTTTTAAAAACCTGACCCCGGAAAAATCATAAGATTTATATATTATAAATTTATGCTTACATTTACTATTTATTAAATACTGGCATAAATTTATATATTTTTAAAAACTAATTTACTTCCAACAAGGCTGCAAGCATCCACTTTTAAGTTATGAGTTACTAAAAAATTGAGGATAAAGTCAAAGAGGTAAAGGTTAACTAAAGACTTTAAAAGTTGTAGTTTGTAAACATCAGGAAAACACATAGATGGGTAAGTGATATGAAGTTTTGTTGATGTGCATAGAAAAAAACTGGATTGATAAAAGTTTTTGTAGCATGAAGGGACAGATACAGCAAAAAGATACCATTTGCTGAATAAAAAGACAAACAAGAATGAGTTTTGGTTAATCTAACTAGAGATGATAGCTTGAGCATTGGCCATGAAAGTGAAAGAAAGAAATACAACCTTACCACAATGGGAGAGTGGCTCAAGCTTGGCAGATAAAGCAGGTCTAATTACATTTACAATGTGCTTTTAGACTTTGTCTGAAAGTAAGAGGGTTTTTATTCGTCAATATAGCAACTCTCTGAATTAGGAAAAATGAGGTCGGCAATTATTTGCCGACCTCATTTCTTTAGAGGTCAGCAAATAAAATTTAATACAAAGGTCTTACCATAAAACATAAAAATGAGGTTGGCAATTTTTTGTTGATCTCAAACACTTCTAGGTTGACAGAGGTCGGCATTGCCGAATGCCGACCTTATATCTGAGGGCTGATATAGGAATGCCAACAATATTGCAATATTTGTTTGCAGTAAATAAATGAGTTTTGTTGTCTAACAAGAATTATAAAAAAATAACTAAAAAAAAAAACACTGCAAGCCCTAAGCTGTTACAGAAAAGAGATCAGATTAAAATTTGACTGCTTGTTCTCAAATCAAAAAAGACTTTTTGTTAAGACGAGAGTATAAGAGAGTAAATTAAAAAATTTAATTTACTCTCTTTGTACTCTCGTCTTTATTTAATGTCAGCAAGTAGAAACTTTAAATGTAAAAATTTCATGAAGATTGTTATTGTAGATAAGAAACAACAATGAAGCAAAGATAAAACCTTGAATTACCTTTAAAGTTACTTGAAATGAAGAAGAGTGTAGGTCTTCAAGAATAACTTTATTACTGCAGTTAAAAAGAAATAATTTAATAATCTCTAAGCCTTTATATAAATAAACTAATAATAGAGTGAAGGCTAATCTTAAGATAAGGTCAGAGTGTTTTCTAGAATTTTTTAAAATTGAAACCACTTATTTAGCACTTATTAATAATTTAGCAAAAATTGAAAAGAGTTTTGGAGAACACTTTTTTAAAACTATTATTGAAATCTTGTCTGAGGCTCAAACTGTAGAAGTGTTTAATTGAAAATTAACTTTAGCATTTGAAGCCAGAGTGATTTGGATGTTTAACAATGGTTTAACTGGAATAACAGAAAGAATATGACCATTTGATTCAAGAGTCAAATTAGAGGAAAAGATCAGACCCATAAATTAGCAATTAAATGTTAGACTTACTTTAGACTTAATGACACTGTTGAAGACTTTCCAAAAGTCTCTACAACCTAACATCTGCGATATGATACAAGGTTTAGTAAAATGAAAATAACAGATCATTATATCAGGCAGGACATTTTTACATTGGCTTCTTGCAATAAGAAAAACAAAGAACATTTGTTCTTATGAGAAATGTTCTTGTAAAAATGATGAAAATATGAAATGGATATATATGGATATAAACATATATGTTTGCTATTGATTTAAATGTTGGCATACAATATCCTTACATATTTAAACTTTAGTATTTAAATGGTGTAGTATTTGTCAGAAGAGAAGATAATTGATTGATGTGTGGATATGACTCTAACAAGACATAGGAGGTATAATCTTAGACAAAGATAAGAAAAAAAATGTTGTATCAAACAACGTTTGACAGAGAAGATTAAAGTGATTTAATGATCTAGAGAAAATGTTAGAGATGATGATGATGATTATGATGATGATGATGATGATGATGATGATGATGATGATGATGATGATGATGATGATGATGATGATGATGATGATGATGATGATGATGGTGATGATCATCATCATTATCATCATCGTGTTGATCATGATGATGTTTATATATGCATATATATATATATATACAAAATGTAACATGAATTTTGAAAAAAATATAATTTAGAATTTATATATTTTAGAAAGCCATATTTTTACTGATTAAAATATTTGTACAAAATTTTTAATAATTATACAAATATATACAGATTTACATATATTTGACACTAAAGTAATACAATAAATAGCTCTAAAGCTTAATCTTAGCTTATAATTATGAAAAATTCTTAATCGCTTCTGTTCATACCTGGGCTACAAATAATGGCATAACATCAGCTTCCTTCTGACGCACTAAAAGATCCATTCAAGGGGGGAAATCAATAATTAGTTATTTTGTCCAATAAAATGATGGTTGTGTTATTGCCTTTACAGATGGCGCTTCAGGCAAGTCAGAGGAGAGCTGATGTCTAATTAGTATTCTATTCCCATATTGATATCACATCATCTCAAGAGACAGAGTGATAAGGTTTGAATAAGTTTTTATCTCTTTAAGTATAAAGATTTTTATCTGTTTCAATTTCTATTGAGGAAAAAATAGTAGATATAATTGGTAATATTGAATTAAAATTTTAGGTTACTTTATCTATAATTTTCTAAATTTCAGCCTAAACTTGATTTGTTTTTTAAGGCTCTCCTTTGTTTGGGATGTCTCAAGCACAAAGTTTTAATCCACCTAGCATGGTTCCTCCTGTTGTAAATACCACTAATATGCCATCAGCATCTTCTACAACAACTTCCACTGCAACAGGATTGTTTAGTTTTCCACCCACATTTACATTTCCACCACCTCCTGGATTTGTAAGTTTACATTTGTTTTTTTATTTTATTTTTATTGTTTAATTTTAAAGTTGTTTAGTTTCATTCTTTAATTTTAGATGAGTGACACATCATTTTTTAATCCTAATATAAATAGAACTCCGTCTTTTGCTTCGATGAATTTAGGTCAGTCTTGGTTTTTACTTTTTTTTTAAGTGAGTATTTGTTATAATAATATTTTTAAATTTTAAAAATTTGTTAAGCTAATAATTGTAACCAGAGGTGTGGGGTCTAAGTTGGAGGCAGAAAGCCATTGGAAACAGAGATTTTGGAAAGAGCTGTTATGGCTGATGCTGTAAGTTCTAGAAAGAAGCCAACACAATTTAAAAATAGCCAGCTCCTTTTGTTTTTGAAGATGGAGCTATATAAAGTTGTTTGTTTTTTCCTTCTAGGCTTTCTCCAATATTCATTTACAATTTCCATTGTGTAGTAGGTTTTTGTCAAATAAAATTCAAAATTTTGAAGTTTATATTTTATTCATATCATATTTATTTGTATAAAAATTTTAAATTACTTCTTATTGTTCTTATTTGGGAAAATTAAAAACTATATTTATTATTTTTTTTACTCAATTCCAATATTTAATATCAAATGTAACATTATCTTTTGAGATTTTTATTTTAAAACAAAGGTTATTTAGATAATATAATATACATACATACTTTACATACATACATACAAACATACATACATACATACATACATACATACATACATACATACATACATACATACATACATACATACATACATACATACATACATACATACATACATACATAAATGCATATAGTAAGCAACTGGGGTTGACCAGGGTCAGATTTAATAAAAGATAGCCAGGACTGCATAAACATTGATACATCCTATGATATATATTTTTTTAACTCACCTCCCCAAGACCAAGAAGGCCACTTCTCGGCATCATTAAAAATTTCTTATCAGTAAACTACATAAGTAGTTTACTGATAAGAAATTTCCACCATTCACCCATTTTACAATTTAAAATTTTATACAAATTATTATTAAACTAGTAAGGACAGTAAGTTTATACTAATATAAAGAAAAGTCAAGTTAAGTCAAAGCAAATGTTCAAATCATTGAGCGTTAAATTCAATACATTATGCCCAACAATTAGTTAACGAATAGCACACAGTTTTACATAACTCTAGTGAAATTTCTCTAAAAGCCTCTGTTAAGCGCAATTTCAACTCAGCCAATTTTTCCACAGGAGCAGAATAAACTTTGTTTTTTATTACACCCTATAGAAAAAAGTCTAAAGGCGTGAAACATCCGCAGCGTCCAATCCATCTGTTTGGAAGATTAAAATCTAGCCAATCTCAAACTACCAAAGTATAATGTGGCGGAGCACCATCCTGTTGTAATATAAATTCTTGCTTTTGTTGATTATTGATTGAAGGCCATAGATAGTCTGACAGCATTGAAAGATAGCTTTAAGCTGTTACAGTCCCTTCAAAAAAGAACGAACCAATTAAACTGTTGACATTTAAACTTGCCCATACACACAAACTTTGACTGTTGACACCTTTATCCACAGTGATATGTGGAAAAAGGTGTATTTTCAGTGCTGTAATAAACACTGTTGAGTTGATTAACAGAGTCACCTAATTTGAAAACTGCTTCATTCAACCAAGTTATTGAATCAAGAATGTCATAATTTTATTCACAAATTGCTAGCATTCTTTCGCAAAATATGACACGTCAAACATAGTCATCTTCATTTAGTTTATGAACTAGACTAAGAATGTAAGGCCTTAGTTTCAGCTTATTGAGAATGCGGCGTAATGATGAACGGCTCATTAGGAGTAGCAATGAACCACGATGTGTTGATGTTGTTGGACAATCTTGAAAATGTTGTTTGATTTCTTCTTTCTTAGCATCTGTGGTCACGCTGAATGGCCGTCCTGTTCTTTTAGCATCCATTACTGTTCCAGTTTTCTCAAACTTGACAACTAATTCACGATTACATAAAGATGAAGGAGCTGCAATTTTAAATTCTTTATGCCAAGCACGTTGAATTGATACTGGAAATTGTAACAAATAATGATTCTTTAAAATCCATATTCTTTGTTCCAACAAATAGCGGTTTCCACTCATTGTCTAAAAACAGAAATTAATGAGTGGTATTTTTATAAACTTACTTACATATATTAAAAAACTAATCCAATAAAACTAATGTGTTTGGCTAATTTTCTTTTTGTTTGTTGCTATAATCATTCTTTTTCAGTTACCTACTTATGGCCCACTCTGTATATATATATATATATATATATATATATATATATATATATATATATATATATATATATATATATATATATATATATATATAGTGTAAAATACAAAAATTCTTGTTCGTATGACAGTGCTCAATATTATCAAATAATAGAGCAATTTATACTTTATGTAATTAAATGAATAAAAACAACTAAATAGCGAGACTTAAAGTTTCATGCCCGAAGGCAATCATCAGCCGTGAATACAAAAAAAAAAAAATTACTTACAAAACGTAATACTTAAAAAATCACAAATTAATACAGAAAAAAAGTAGGTGTTAAAATCTTAATGATTAAGAAGCAATATACACTGAAAATTTCAGTCAAATAGCTCCTTTTTAATTTCCAAAAATCAGGTTTTGAAGTTGCAAAAGAAAGTATAAAATTTAAAAGTTATGAAAACAATGAACAAAGTTTACGGATAAATAGTAATGTTTTTATTCATTTAATTACATAAAGTATATATATATATATATATATATATATATATATATATGTATATATGTATATATGTATATATATATGTATATATATATATGTGTGTGTATATATATATATATATATATATATATATATATATATATATATATATATATATATATATATATATATATATATATATATATATATATAAACTTTGTTTCACCAACTTTTATTGAAAAGTATTTTTTTTTAAACAGCCTATAGATAGTTGTAACATTTAAAGTGGCATCTAGATAGCATACAGGCTTTCCAAGATAATGGTTTTCTTTAGTTGGAAAACTTTCGAGGTGCTGTCTGATAAAAAGTTCGGTTTCTTCAGACAATGTTTGTTTTATATGATGTCCTCTATATCTACTGGGCTTTTCCCAATGATTTTCAAAACTGGCATTCTTTCAATTCTTTTTTTTTTTTTTTTTTTATATAACAGCATGGAAACTTAAAAAAGCTTTAAAACTTTTTACAGAGCTTTTTTTTTCCTTTTCTCAGTCATCTCATTGTTATTTCTTGGGAATCAATCATGGATTGTATAAACAAATCTTGCTCATCTTTATTGTTGAAGGTATGGAAATGGTTTAATATATCTATTTGATCCTCTTTATTAATAGTTTCAAGACAGTTGTTCCTCTTGCAGCTAACAAGAAATACTTTTATACTGCGTATTACTACAAATTTTACCTGTGAAAATGAAATTGTAAAACAATTAGTAACATCGAATACAAAATAACTTACCTACAGTATTTTCTTGGTAGTTAACAAATTTTTCATCTTTTATTTTGGCAACCTTTATAATGTTTCTCTTCCAAAGACTTGGATCTGCTTTCCTTGTCTTTGCTGACTTTTTCTCAAGAAACTCATCACTTTCATATGAATTTATTTCCATGTTTCACACTTATTCATGGTACAACATAAGACTGAAAATATAAAATATAAAGTTAAATTATAAAGTTAATTCCTATTTAGGTTAAGCTATACAGTGTAATTACATAAGACTAAGAACACAAGACATAAAGTTAAACTGTTGCAGTCAGTTGCGTAGCTATGTTTGCCTTGGGAAAAGTCTTTGACTCAACTCCTTCTAGCATGAACAGCTCTATAATTGATTGCAGTTACTTGCAGTTGTGGTAAACAAACATCTGACATGACTAAATTTATCATAAATAGTTGATACCTTTTCTTGAAACATCAAAACTATTTTAACCATATTAACTCAATTTTCCATTTTATCTCAATTAATCATTTTAACCATATTAATTTCAATTTTTGTGGCTTATCCCCTTTTACCATGACCCAATTCAACTGTTCCAATTTTGACAGCTCTCCCTAACTAAAGTTTATATATATATATATATATATATATATATATATATATATATATATATATATATATATATATATATATATATATATACATATATGTTTAATAATTTCAATTGTTTTACATTTCATTTTAATTTTTGTTTTTTACAAAGTTTTTTGAAGTTATTCAAAGCAATGTATTTTTTGATTATAAATTTTGGGTAAAGTTTTGTCATTACTTTTAATTAGTGTTTCCATTGAAATTTTAAAGTAAGAAAATTTTACCCAGGTATTGGGTAATTATAAGTTTATCTGAGTACCATCGGGATAAGAGTTAACAGATTAAAATAAAAAGTGTTGAGACTTCTTTAAGGTATATTTTTGTAATGAGTTCAGAGTTATATTGAAGTAACAAAGGTCCAAATCACCCAATCTGATCCTTACTTTTATGACAATCAATCTCATAGCTGATTTTTCAAAACTGATAGAAAACAGCCACCTTGAATTGTTTGAATTCTTTGCTCGTTTCATTCTTTTTATAAACTGATTTCTGACATATTATGGAATTTTTTGAAAGCTCTAACCATCTGGTTTAGACGTTTTCTAAGAAGAAACCATTTTGAAATTGGGGCCATCAATTGTAACAAATTTGCTTATTACCTCACCATAAGGTTCTGTTTTTCTTACAAAAAAAAGTATCATTATGAAAAAGTAAAAAGTATCATTACGAAAAAGAAAGAATACTAAAACTGTCCCATAATATATGACACTCGAAGAACTGGCATCTTCAAAATTTGAATATTTTAGTTGATTTTTGTTTTTTTCTTTTTATTATAAAAATATAATTTTTACATACTATGTATTTATATAGTAGTAATTATTTTTAAAATAATTAATTATTTTTAAAAAAATTTTATTTTAAATAGTAATGTTGTTCATAAATAAGTTTTAGGAAACTCACAAATTTCAAAATTACTGAAACTGTTGGGGTAATTTAGGAAATGCTTGCAAGCTTATGTGAACATTAAAAGAAAGACAGCAAATTGCTTATTTAATGATTTTTAAGATATTTCAAATGATCAAATATATATATATATATATATATATATATATATATATATATATATATATATATATATATATATATATTCAAAATTTCAATTCAAATTCAAAAAAAAAAATGCTTAATACAAGCACATATATATATATATATATATATATATATATATATATATATATATATATATATATATATATATATATATATATATATATATATATATATATATATATATATACATATATAATTTCATAATTATATTATTTAATAACTACATTAAAATTCTAAGATTTTATTACATTAGGAATGGCTGGAAGCTTACCTTTTCCTCCTTTTCCAATGTTTTCTCCTCCTAATATAAACTTTGGCCAACTAACTGACGAACAGTTGAAATCTATGGAGGGTCAGGAACGTGCCAATGTGGAAGCTCGATTACGTATACTAAGAAATGTTCATACGTTGTTAGATACTGCCATTTTACAGTTAAATCAATATTCTCAAGTTATTAATAATTTAAAGTATGTATCTTTCAGTTTTAAAATGATTAACTGTTTTTTAAACAATTATTTTTTAAATAGTAATGTTGATCATAAATAAATTTTAGGAAACTCACAAATTTCAAAGTTACTGAAATTGTGAGGATAATTTAGGAAATGCCTGCAAGCTTATTAGTAAGGGGTTATGGCCGGGGGTTATGGCCGGGGCTAGGTTTGATAACACATAACCCCGACCGGGGCCAGGTTCATGACCAGGGCTGCATAAATATTGATAGATCTTATAAAAATGTTATTTTTAATTAAAATTTATGATATCAGTTATAATTAAAAACAATACTTTTATAGGATTTAATAATAATAACCCGGCCGGGGCTGCATTAAAATTGATAAATCCTATAAAATATTGTTTACTAAAGCTTATGTGAACATTAAAAGAAAAACAGCAAATTGTTTATTTTATGATTTTTAAGAAATTTCAAATGATCTATATATGAAAAAATTAATACGTGTTTTACCTTTAACAAGAAAATGTTTATTTATGTTTGCTTTTTATTTTAGCCTCTTGAATCAATCAAATAATATTCAGTCTTTTCTCAACCAACAGTCAACAACCTCACCTACGTCTTTAAGCCCTTCTAACGTGCAAAATACTCCTAATGAAGTTCGGACATTAGGTTCCAACTCGAGTTTATTTACAAATACAAAATCTGCAACCTTTTCTACACAAATAGTTACTCCAGTTAAAGACACAGTCTCAAACTGTGAGGCGTCTGCAGGATTAAGTACAGATATGGAATTGAGACGCCGAAGATTAGAGCGTTTTGAAAGTTTAACTAAAGAACAAAAGAAGGATAGTGATAATGTTTAGTGCTTCGATTTCTAAGTTATAAAAGTAGATGAAATTTCTTTCAACAGGTTTCATTATATTACTCATCTACTTTCTTTTTACTGATTCCAGGAGTTATTTTCTCATTTTGAATGTACTAGAATGTATTAATAATAAATTGTATAACATATACTTTATTTTAGTTTAAAAAAATTCGATAAAGAATGTTTCTTAGAATTTTAAATGTTTTGATAAATATTTTTCTAGTTTTGATATTTTTTTATATTAAAGTGGTTTTCTGGTTTTCCAGAATAACATTTCCTGAGGGTAAAAAAATGGATAACAATGAAAAATATGAAAAGTGAGAAAATATAGTTTTTGTATGTTTGTGAGTCATCTTAAGCTATGGAAAAAATTTATATATTTTTTGTTAGAACCATCTTACGCCATTTAAGATAGGGAATATCTCCATACTTTCGTAGAATGAAAGTAAAACTTTTCACTTTAGCTGTAAAACTTTAAACTAAAAGCTTGTACGGTATAATATAAAAAATACAAAGCTTTACTAATACCACGAGAATTTATCACACGATACTATTTAATGAATCATATAACTCGAGCAAATTGCGCGTTTTTTTTCTTCATGTAAACGTTAGGCAAACCATGCTGTCCTACTAAACTAATGCATAGTTAACAAAATCTGACAATAAACCTAAATCAGGGCAAAGAGAGAGAGAGAGAGAGCAATTATAAATTCAAGTTAGTGTTGCTAGGGACCGTTGACAAGGTAAAATATTTTGATTAGGCTTTAATAAAGTGGAATAACTCACAATATACTAAACTTATGTGAAAATAGATTTCAGGAACTCGCAGCAGAAAATGAAACTAAACAAAGGAACTAACGATGCCAAAACATACAAAAATACTTTAAGGGCATTACATTCCCTACGGTATTAATACTGTGACATTTGTTTGCGAACGAGCCTAAAATCATAACCGAGTGTAATAAAGATGGTTAATATTAGTTTTTTGGTGTAATTTTTTTAACTTTAACATCAAATTAGAGTACTTTTCATAAATTTATAGACTTTTTTTTATAACAATATTTTCCATCGGCCGTGGCTGTGCGCAGTGATTGGAGCGTTTTAGAAGGAAGATATCCAGGGTTCGAAGTAAGCTCTGAACTTCCTAGTTAAATGCTCTTCCGCGGTGTTCTGTGACAAGACCTAAAACAAAGAATGATTCATAAAATTGGGGGTCGTTTATAAAGTACGTACACACGGAGAGGAAGAGGGGGTCTGCAAATGGCGTATACGAGGGGGGGGGGCAATAGGTCAATTATAAAAGTATGGGGATACTAAATTTAAAAAAATTTCAAGAAATATTGGGTTCGTAGGATAGAAGCGTAGGTAAAATACGAGGGGGGGGGTAAGGCGGGAAAAAAGTGTACGTACTTTATATACGACCCCTTGAGGCGTTTATGTAACTACAAGTTATTTTATTAAAAAAGTGTCAGGCACTTTTTAAAGCATTGGCATAATAAACTTTTTATACACCTGTTTTATTTAAGTTTTATTTTCAACCAATTTTTTTGTGTATGTCTTCAGGGCCGGCACGAACGCGTATTTTTTTTAGGAGGTATGAGTAGAAAAAAATGCTGATAAAAAAAACTACCTTTTTTTATCATCATTAAATTTAATCATTCTAGTATAGTAATGTTGATTATCAAAGAACCAAATATAATGAACATTCGCAATAATAATAAGTTCTCAGTTAAAACTTCTTATTTATGACGTCAAAAAATGTTGCTTTTTTTTTCTTCTCTTGTTTAAGAAATAACTTGAGTATTTCTTAAACCAGAGAATTGATTCTTAATTTAATTAAAGATTAGTTTTTCGTTGTTTCACTGACGCTCATTTTCAATAGCCCTTTTTAAATTAATTATGTCCAACATATCTTTGTTAGTGTTAAAAAGCATTGTCGATCAACGTGCATTGCGGATCTTAAATAATTTATGATTTGCTAAATGTTCGTTCATTTGATGACATGGCCCCCACCGCTGCGGTAGCCTTAAGGCCCATGACTTTTGCAGTTTTATAGCAACAACTTTTGAAAATAAGTATGTATAAAAACGCATTTAATAGGTAATAATAAAAACACTTTAAAAATAATAAAAAATTTTAGAGCCCGCAGATTTTTATGTGTTCCAAAAGTCCTGGATGATGTACCTATGCTGTTAACATTATTCTTAACATTTTGTTTATAGTTGGCAAAAGTTTCTTTTCTTTAACTAAAAACTTTATTTATAAAAAATAATAAGTTCTATTATTATCATTGATCGTAGATGCATCACAACCTAGATGGAATAGTTTTATAATTTTTTTAAAGTGATCTGTATATAGTATTTGGCACGGTGCTCTTAATAAAGCAAAAAAAAGATTCAATAGTTGAATTACACCTTTTCAAATTCTCAGAGATAATAAAACAAGAGTAACTTAATCAGAAAACTCAAGAGCAAAATTAATCAGAAAACAAATAAAAGAGCTGTACGAACCGATAAATAAAACCAATTGCCATTACTTAACTCATTATAAATTGGTTTAAGTTTCCAAACAATCAATATAGGTAAACATGGGCCAGGCCTATATGTTGAGGTATGATTTACTTTGTAAAATATTTTAATTTCACCTCCCCAAGGCCCAGAAGGCCACTACAGATGAGGAGGCTTAATCGTGGTTAAAATCCTCTCTCGACTCTATAACTCCGAAACACGAACCTTGACGAACAAGGCCGCAGCGCGGAGAAACAAGTTGAGCGCGGTACTACCAGGGACGTGGTGGGGATCGAACTCGGAACCTCTCGCTTATGAAGCGAGCGCTCTACCACTACACCACTACCGCATTATACCGACACCAACTATCTACACCTTCGGGACATTGAGGAAAATGTAAATTTTTATTTTTTGATGAGTCAACATGCTAGAGCGTTGCTCTTATAGCGGATTTCATACCGTTTAAATCATTTTTGCTTTGGTGAATTGCTATGCCGTAATAATTTTGGAAACGATCAATAGTTGTATCAACCAATTTTCAGCAACCACCTAGACCTTTTTCCTTTTTTTTTAGGTTACATAAGCGTGTTCCAACTCTTTTTTGAACATGTCCAACACATTTAAGTTTGTTTACTTGTACACCTTTATAAACATTTTTAGCAGCATCATAACTTTTGCTATCTCCATCACCATAAAATTCAGTATATCGCAGACAATATTTTGCAATAGACCTATTCCATATTCTGCAGGCTCCCTCTGTCTCCATACCACCAGATAGTCCTTGATAATTATAAGTTCATTTGTGTTTATTGTGCCATTTTTCATAGACAAATGGGTTTTCTTTCTTTAAATTTTCTGAATCCAACCTTTGAATGAACATACTTATTCATTGCTTCAACATCTAATACTTTGTCTTTTTCCATTGAAATAACAGAAACAACTCCATTATTTGAAGAGTAGCCTCGCCGCTGGCAAGTTCTATCACATGATACTACAACATTAATTGTATCGAGCAAATGGTCAGTAATGGAGTTTAAAACAAAATAATTATTTTTCAAATCTTTTAATTCTTGAGCAGCATCCATTGTTGTGTCTTCAGCTACACATTTTACTGCATTAGTTAATTTTAAAACAATTTTGTTATAGTTGTTAATAGTCATTGGTTTAGGCATGTCCATCAATGTAACAAATCTTGAAAATCAAGAATAACCTTGACAGCATGATCTCAAGGCATATACAGCCCTGGTATTTATATCAAAACTTTTTTTTTTGTTGAATGTCGATGAGTAAAATCCTTTTGAGTAATTACAAATAGAGCAGTTAATATAGAGACAAGATGCAAGACCTTTTCTCTTGTTTTTGTTTTCTGAAAGTAATAGCTTTAATGACATGCATTCTGGTCATCTAAGAGTAGATGCTACTGAGTTAAGTATTTATAAGTCAATGAAACGGTATCCTGTAATTAAGCTACTTGATATTATGGGTCTTGATGATGAAATGTTTTTAATTTTTTTAGCAGAAGCACTAATTTGTGCTTCTGCTAAAAAAATTAAAAACATTTACATAAAAAAAATCAACAGTTCACATCTTATTTACATTTATACCTTCAACACTTTTAGTAATATTTACATTCATATCTACACAAATTGATTCTATGTTTAAATTGCTGTTATTTACATCCATATCAACACTATTTACAACTATTTTCTTCGTTCCATAAAACATTTGTTTCCTTTTATTTCCTTTAGTTCTTTGTTTAACTCTACAAGCTTTAACCATTTTAAATGAATAAAAATGGAAATCCAGTGATTCCTATATTTTAAAGTAGTTTTAAACTATAGAAAATAAATTTCCTTTTTTTAGTATATTTTCCAAACAGAAAAATAAGATTTTATGAGGATTTTTTAGTTAGAATGAAAAAAAAAGTGGCGTTGCTACGGCGATTGTTATGGAAGTTAAAAGTTTTAGGGTCTAATAAATTCTAGTTTAATAAAGACATATAGCAAATTTTTTAAAATGGTTTTGAGATTGTGATTCTCTGATAAATTTTGCACAAAATAAGATAATAATATTTTTTCCAAAATTTTCATATTTCTGAGGGGTATTCTACCTTAATCATATGCACTATTAAACAGAATTTAAGTTGTCAGAAAAATCTGAACTAAGTGCTAAGTACATATTTTTTTCAAAATTAAAACTTATAATTTTTTGCTTTTTTTCTTCTTTAGTTTGATTAAAGTCAGCCATTATGGTAGTCAAAATAAACTATCAACATTTATTAATTTCATTTACAAAAAACACATATAACAAATTATATTAATGCTTCTGATTGTTTAAATTAAAATTCACTACAACAGATCTTAGCTTTTCTCCATATTTTTTATGTCCAATAGTTCTTTGAAAGTTCACCCAAGTTTTTTTAAACTTGTGGTGAACAGCTTAACCACATTGTTCTGCGTAGTTTTCTAAGCTAATATTATTGTGTTCTATAAAGGAAAGAATATTACACACTAAAATATGTATTTTGTAGGAAACTTTCAAATCGTAATCGAAAATATCTTTTGCATATAATTGAAGACTAAAAAAAAAAGAACATTTGAATCTTTAATTATAACAGAAATATCTGTACCCATTTCTTAACCAAACACTGCTGATTTCACTAATGAAAACTTACGCAAACAATTTTAGTTATCGGTAAAATATCAATCGTTGCAGTTAAGGTAACATCCCTCTCAAAAACATTTAACTAGGACATAAATTTATTGGTGTTGTTTCCATCTAAACCTACTCCATAGTATCCTCTCATTAGTATGTAATGTGTTTTCAACCAATTTTGAAAAGCTGGCCAAACACATAAAAGCATGGTACAAAGTTTATCCACAACTCCCATCATAATGTGGAGCTCAGGAGGAGGAACAATGTGTTCAAGAAATGTTTCTTGATCTTTATAAGTATATCAAACGAGAATTTATAACATTTTTGTATTCCTGCATTTTTAATCTTTTTTTTCCTTCACATACATATTGATAATAACATAAGTCTATGGAACCCAATGTTCTTAGTATCCCTGTTAAGAAGGAGCATTCTCCTTCACAATAAAGACAAGTATATTTTCCAGAATGACTGAAAAGTCCAAAAACACTTTTTGCACATTTTAAACCAAATGCTAAACTAAAATTTACTTCTTCGAGTTTCAAAGGTTCCAATAATTTTTGGAGATTTTTTGCCATTATCCTCCGAAACCATCTCCGCAATGGCAAAGATAAAACAACGTTTTAAACCAGAATCTTCATACATTTCGGGTGAAGTATAATGATTTTTTTGATCAAAAACATTAATGATAACTTTAAGGAAGTTTTGACCACCATCTATAAATATTCTTATTATTGCATTAGGGTTATCAATACCTTTTTCATCAATTATAAATTTGATAAATTCAGTTGTATTCTTGACATAAACTATATTTCTAACAACTATTTCATTGCCGTCAAGGAGTTCTTCAGTTTTATATTCATATAAAGTATCTAGAGTATCCTGTAATTAAGTCATTTTATATTTAATGTTTGATTCTACACCAGTTAGATTGTTGCGTAAAGTAGAACACAATATTTTAGTTTTGATTTTAGAGAACTCTAATACGTTCGATAGCTCCATAATAGTTTGGAATGAAACTTGATTTACTTTCTTTTTTTTCTTTATTTTCATTTACTCCAACTGTAACAGAGAGAAGATTTCCACTAGTAGACAACACGAACATAATCTCCATTTACAATGTTTTCACGTTCCATTTTACGTTTTAACAATCCAGAAGTTACTTGCTCTGCACTTTTATATCCAAGCAGTTTACTAATATCAATGATATATTAGCAGCTTTACTTTTGCAACAATCATGAAAAATTCCTCTACCTAAAATTAATAGTGAATAACTCAAAAATATTTTAAGTGTGTTTGTGTTTGTGTGTGTGTCTATTGAAGATGTTAACATTTAAAATATAGACTTTATATGGTCATAATTTTTGAACGCTAAGAGATAATACTATGAAACTTAAAAATTATCGATAAATATAAGTCTAGTTGATAATAATACAAAAAATATTTCATCAACTTGTTGCTCTCACGTTTGGGTCAGGTGTAGCAAAAATTTTGGGACTTTTTTGTTCCCAGCCTCCAATAATCGCAATTTTTTGCAAACCCTCATTATTTGACATAAGTGTAAACATGTAAATGTTTGGAGTTAGTTTCATGTCTGAAAGTTAGCTATCTCAAAGATCAGAAAATGCTGGATCCGCCACGGATATATATATATATATATATATATATATATATATATATATATATATATATATATATATATATATATATATATATGAAGGCCTCAACGGAAGAACGATCAGAATCACATTTTTGCTGTTTTGAGAAAATCAATTTTTAAGATTTAAAACACCATTATGTAGTTCAATGAATTAAAATCACCCCAAAAATCATTTTATTTTAGAAAACATTTATTTCTCAATATAGCAATTCAAAGTTTTATGTGAAAATATTGATCTATAAGTTTGGTATTGATACTGTAAGAGGGGAACTGTTGTTCGGACTTTGATTGTTTTTCCGTTGCATCACTCCAATACAAGCCAAAATATTCCACAGGTTTGTTCCTAGAGACTCAATCTCATAACAGGTTTTCTTAATTGATGACTACTCATGCCAAACCCAACAGAATTGAAACGCACTAAAATAATGCTTTACAATAGTAGTATCATTACATAAGTGTCATCTTTATTGCAGGTACTAAATCAAAGAATAAAAGAAGGGAGGAGAAAAATAATAAAAACTAATGTTTATAGTGCAATAACTCCATAATTATAGACTAATTGATTCAATCATCAGCGTGTTTGATGGTTTATCAACGTGTCTGTTGACGAACCATCTTTACAACCAGAGGGTCCAACAACAGGAAGATTGTTGTAGAATTTCTGGTTCACAGGATTGCATAGTTTTTTCAGACACTGTAAGTCCTTGAATTTCTCCCAACTGATTAGTATCGGGGCAGTGTATAAGCACTTAAGTAGCCTTGTTTTCAGAGGGTTGGTTGTTTGTTTACCTTTAGGTCTCAATGTCATAACCACAGTTTCAATGGAACCTGGCCGTTTCAGGAATCTCAAAGCTGATGTATTACGGATAAGAGGCTTCAATGTAGACTTCTCGTAAAGGTCTTTTTTTAAAGGGACAAGATGCCTTGTAGCCTGGCTTTAGGAAATCTTTGAATACCTTGAACATATTCAGGTCACAGGGGATCACTGTCAAGGAAAATGGCTTAACACGCTGAACACTTGAACCCACTGGCTGGGAAGATCCAGATCTGTTGACTGTTTGATCAGGGCTATGTCACGGTCACATTCAAGTACGAGTAACCACGGATTGGAAAACGGATTGAGATGTGCTCAAATCGCCTTTTTGTGTTTACCAACTAATGCATTAATCTAAGTAGAGTATAACTCTTGTTTTGCCCTGCACACTTATCACAAAACAAATCCAGTCTTGCCACTACTTGCGGGATGTATGTCTCAATGAAGCATGGAACACACATCATCAGCACCCTTTTACATCATTTGTTGACAGCATGTGAACATTAAACAAGACACAGGTCAACTGATGCTTGTAATAAACATTGTTGGAAGTTTTGCTGGGAGTGCATAGATTTTTCTGAATATCAAAAACGACTGCCCCTGTAGAATTATCTATCCGGGAAAGATCTTTCGCCTCGTTTTCTTTTGTAGAAAGTTGCAGCTTTTCTTTGATGAAGTTTTGATCAGTTCTTGCTTCATTCTTTTACTTTCTGGATTGTTTTCTGACTCTGCATGTGACATCTTCTGCTTCAGCTTATCACAGACATTACATTTATCTTTTCTTGGATATCCAATATTAAATGTAGTGATGAAGATATGTCTATATCTTTCATAAGAAACTTCACGTGCAGTGCAATAGTTTACAAACGTTTGATGCATCTTTGCAACATTCAAGTCCTCTGGCAAGTATATTTTCCTTGTAGCACCCATGGTATAGTGTGACTTTCTGCCACGGAAGGACCGAATATGGTCAATCACTGCTTGTAACTTTTCTGGCTTTAATCGATGAGGTTGATTTGAATGTCTCCCTCTCATGTCTACAGGTGGACGTCCTGTGATAAAACAGATAAACCAACAATATTTAAATAGTATTATTATTTGAAAAACCAACACAGCATTATCCTACATACTTTTTGTTTTTAAGTTACAGTTTAAAAAAAAAGTAAACGAGTAACCAATGACTCAGCAGTATTTCACAGCCATTGCGACTCATAGATTTATAATAAATAAAATGAAGCTTACCAGTCTTTGACAGAGCAGATTTTATAATTTGAATCCTCCTTTTTGTTATTCCAAACAGAGTTATGAATGCTTTGTGACACACTCTTTTTTTAAATGGCACACCAGCTCGAATAAACCGGACCTTGTACTCATAGGAGAAATCCCTGAATTTAACATTCTCTTCATCTTTGCGAGGTTGTCGCCTCTCTACTGCTTTTACCTTTAAATAAAAATCAGTTTACTTATTTTCAAGAATCAAGAGCAATTAGTGTGCAGCATTTTATTATTATTTTGTTGGATGTTTACAAAATGAATGCCAGATAACTAAGATAAGGCATTGTTTTAGCTCTACAATTAATATTTTTTGTGTGACAAAACTATGTTTAATCTGTTATAACCGCGTTATTAATTTTAATTGGTTTTATAATGGCTCGTAAACACGGCCGCAACACAGATAAAAGTGTATTAAATAAATGAACAAAGTCGAATACGATAACAGAAAGCTTATCATTTAACTAAAAAGAATAACAGTTATACAAAATTTAACTTACAGTAATATACAAAATTCACAGTACACGTAAGCCTTGGCTATAACACTATATTTCCATATTCTAGATTATAACTATAGTCATAATCTAGAATATGGAAAATATGTATATTAGTGTAGTGATACTATATTAAATAATAAAATCCCCAAAAAGAAACAAAAGAACTTTCCATCCTATACAGAAATTCTAAACACTAGTAAATTTAATATCATTGACTCAATCATTTTTACCCTGACCTAATACACATAAATAAATCAATAAAACAGCTGAGAATATTCCACACACGTCTAAGATAATTTGACTTACATAACAAAGTTTATTTTCTCAATTACTCAAGAATTACTCAAGAATTACTCAAGAATTACTCAAGAATTACTCAAGAAATTTCTCTTGAACAAAAACACTGGTCAACCTTTTTCTTATTCAAGCATGAATAGGATTTTAGTGAGAGGATAGAGAGGGAGAGAGAGAGCCAACAGAGTTCAACATTTTTCGCATGGCTCGAATAAAATTTCTAGTTCAATACAACATTCTAAAAAAATACTAAGACTTACAAATGCTAAAGTTGATTTATTATGCAATAGAACAATAACCGAAGGTCTTGCATTTACTTATTGTTATTCGAGATGGACAGAAAAAAGATTCCTCACCTGAACAAAGAAATCAAGGTGCGAGTCTAGCGCATCTTTGCTACTAATCGAATTAAATTGATTGAGTAGACCGTCTTTTTCTTTGTCAGTAATCGTTTCAAAACATTTCATCTTGCACTTGCAATCTTTCCCTCTTTCATAACTTGATATGCGTTGAAATTTTAGCTGTTCTTTATAAGTAAAGTTCTTTTTTCTTTTCTATTGTTTGTTACTAATGATCGGGCGATCAGTGCTGTTTTCCACCATCTTTAAAGCAGACGTCTAACTAAAACAGCGCGGGATTGGCTCCCACATGTCATGTGATAATAATCGGGACTCTGATCGTTCTGCCAATGTGTGGTGTTTTTTAAAATTCCCATAACTCAAGACTCTAATCGTTTTTCGATTAGTCACTTCAGGTAGACAAAGTAGGAACCCAGGGCTACAATAAAAAGGCTACAACTCAAAAAAATCAAATTTGTGACTCTGATTGTTCTTCCGTTGAGGCCTTTATATATATATATATATATATATATATATATATATATATATATATATATATATATATATATATATATATATATATACACACACAAAGTAGCAATTCATTTGTATTAAAGTACCTTTGTATAGTCTCTGACCAGTTGGAAAGATATGCAGTCTCCCCTCTCTCTGCAGTTGGAACAAATTACTGAAGGACAAACTAGAATCAAGAATCGAAGTTTGGCCAGATGTATTCAAGAATTTTTTCACGTACTAAAGGTGTTGTTGGTGTTAAAGATTTTGATGAGATACCTTTATTTATCAAGCAAACTGCACAATTACATAATTTCAAATCTGACACCATGTTGAAAAGTGATAGTTAAATCTGGGAAGAAGTCGTAAAGCAATGATATATTTTATATATCATTGCCGTAAATAGCAACTACCATAATGGTTGACTTTAATTAAACTTACAAAAAAAAGAAGAAAAAAATTATAAGTTTCAATTTCGAAAATATACATACTTAGCACTTAGTTCAGATTTTTCTGACAACTTAAATTGTGTTTACTAATGCATATGATTAAATGCAAAAAAGAATTGAAGTGGGGAGAGTTTCAACCTGGCGGTCAATTTGGAAAACAGTGTGTTCTTATCGCTCTCTTGTTCGTTTCTTTACGCTTTTTTAACACAATTTGTATTACCACTTTTAATCTTTACATTATTATTTTTTTATTCAACCAGCTTTTTTAGCCATTGTATGTTCATGTAAAAGTAAGAACGTTAGCTATTAACATATACGTCATGATATTCAGTTTATTAATTAGAAGCAAAATATGATTTTGAAACTGAAACTAAATTTTTAAAAACTGCAAAAACTTAATAAACACTAATTAGCAATATTATAGTACATTAAGTATATATAAGAATAATAACAATAGATTAAGTTAATGTTAAAAACAATTCCATAGAAAAACATTAAAAAAAAAGATAGGCTTTATATCGTTGTACTACATTAACTATATTTTTTCCTTAATTGTGAAATTAAAAAGTCTTTAAAAAAGTTTAATATCTATGGCTCCACACTTGTATGCTTTGAGCAAGTTTTCATAAGGGTCTCCTACGAAGTACGTATGTATGTATAGAGGAAAGGGGAATGGAGTATGTGCAAGGTTTAATTATCACTCGTTGTATATTTCTCTTAAATTTTTTTTTTTTTTTTTATAACAAAACTATTGAATTTCACAGGTTTAAAAAATTAATGTTATGATATATAACAGAGATTTTTTGAATTAACTCAAAGCTATCTTTACAAGCTGTTAAGATTGCCTAGAATTAACTAAACTAAAAGTTTTTCTTGAGTTAGGAAAAGATTGCGTACGTAGAAACAGGGGGAGTCAATGAAAGTATACAGATTCAAACAAGAAAGGAGGATGGGTCTCTAAATAAGCGTATGCACGCAGTTAAATACCAAGGATTATAAACATAACATATGAGCCATTATCAGTACTGAGTGATACTATTACTAGGAGAACTAATGTCTTAGGCTTACAAGCTCTACCTAGCAATATCCATAATTAAATTATAGTTTTTCTTCTTCTAGGTAAGTTGTCTTTGCCATGACTATTATAGTCATGGCAAAGATGGTAGTCTCTCTTTTCAAACCCCGATTCCGAGTTGAACAACTTGACGTCCGAAAACCGGAATTTTGAGGGGATAGTCAAATTGGGAAATATAGGGATAAGCGCATCACAGTGTACATACATCAACTGATTTATATAGTCATAGGCACAGTGAGTGTGCATACATTGACTGAGGGTTTGAGTTTGGACAGGTTGTTTTGAACTGAAAGATTATTATTTTTCATGCTTGCGGACTTAAAGGAGACCGTCTACATAGAGGCTTGATAAGAGCAAGTAAGCAGAAGATACTATGAGTCAAAATGAGGTTTTGATTTTTCAGAAAAAACGAAGACCAGATATATTACTTATTTGGGAAGAAATGTAGGAGAGTGCTGCTGCACTGACTCATTTATGTATGCAAAGGAATGCTGCTACATCGACTGAGGGTTTGGGTTGGGGCAGGTATAGATCAATCGATGTAGCAACACTCTCCTACATTTCTCCCCAAATCAGTAATATATCTGGTATTCGTTTTTTTGAAAAACCAAAACCTCATTTTGAGTCATAGAATCCTTTGCTTATTTTGATGAGAGCTTGTATATATATATAGGTTATTTTTTGTGGAGTTTTAATGCAAAGATCAAGAAAAATCCAATGGCAAGTGTCAACATTAAAAAAATGTCACCCCCCTTATTCAAATTTATAAAAATATATACAATATTACATTGTACAAAATGGTTTTTTTTAATCAGAAATACAAACATACAGGTTTTAGTGTTCATTTGTCAAAAGAAATTTAATTTTAATTTTTTCAATGCTTTTGCACAATGGAAGTAAATGCAGATCTTTAATTGCACGTTCAGCACAAATGTTTCACCTTTGAGTTGGGATTGAAGTCGGCTCAACCGACCAAAAAGTCCTTAAAGTCTATATTGCCTTTGAGTGATCTTTGCAAACGGCTGCCAAATTATTGTAGTTATTCTGATTATAAACCTGACCAGAAAACCAGATGTCACTCCACGTGCCAATAATAAAGTCACATGATGACTGACCTTCGGCTGACTGTCGAAATTCTGGAAGTAAAATATAAGCTAGCAAAGCATAGATTGCTCGGCTATTCTATCTTGCATTGCTTATATTTGGCAAAGTTCTGAAATATACTTTAGGGAAGCATCCTGTTTTCTTAAACTGTCTGTAACATGTGATCAAGTGATGAAGAAAAGCCATATCATCTCTCCAAACAATTTCTTCTTCTTCTTTCAGAGCATCTCCAGAATTGTCAAAAAGATGCTTTCAGTTGCTGGTACTCTTCTGTTATTCTGCTAATGTACCAATAATTGAGATTAGGCGAGGTTGTTGCTGCTTCAAAATAATCATTCATCACATGTTTTAGTAATGTATCAAGAACATGATGCTGGCATCCAATATAAAGAGGTTTGTCTAATCCAAACTTAACAAAATTGCTTCTGTAGTAGTGTGACTGCCCCAACAGATTTTCCTGTATTTGCAGAGGTTGTATCAGAAATTGTTAACTTAATTGCAGGCCATAGCTTATATTCATCAAGCACAGTTTTTATTCCATTGAATATTGTTTCACCTTTTCCATTGATCAGTGCAAGAACTGCTAGTTTAACTTCTCTATTTTCATTTTTTAGAACTACAACCTGGTACTCTGTATTCTTTATGTGCTTCCCATCAAAGTGCAAGCTCCAGTTTTCGTTTCTTAGATTTTCAATAAAATGTTCTTTTAATTTTTCTTTTGCTTTCATTGTAGCTTTGTAAACACCACTTTGACTTGGAGTTGGAATAGAAACTCCATCTTTTGCAAGAGTTTTGCAGACTGTGTGTGCCTTTCTTGAACTCAGTTTTGCTTTTGTCACCAAATTTATTGCATAAACAGTTTTTTTTCTTTTACATGTTGCTGGAGCCTCTGAATCTTGAGAACCACTGTCAGAATCTTGTTTTTCTTCTTCAGTGCTAAAATGTTCTTCATCTTCACTGCTTAAATCATTCTTAGTATCTTGACTGACTTTTTGCTTAATCAACTTTAGTTTTCTAGGATGAACTCCTTGTGTATCTTCAATTGTGGTGCAGTAGCCAGCTCTACCATTTGTTGACATCTGAAGATTATAGAAGGCTTTATCTTCCTGGCACAACCATTCTCCATTTTCATCAGTTACGTTGAACAAGTTGGTAAAGTCTTGCGTTTCTGGTTTTCTGCTTTCTTTTTCATACTTGTTTAGTACATTCTCAATTTTTCTTTCCACTGTAGATTTGCCTTTTTGAATTGGAAGATTCAGTTTTTTCCATAAGATTTTTACTTCTTTGACCACTATCACAACTCTCTCCTGTCTACTTTTCACATTTGCAGCCAAACACTTAAATCTGTCCAGGATATGCTGTTCTGTTGGCATTTTGTTCATTTGATCAAGACTGTCAACAATCTTTGCATACTTTCTTGAATTCTTGGCTGTTTCAAACCTCACCAAATTTGATTCCCATAGTTTCTTATTCAAATCTGAAGGAAGACTATTTTTAGACATCTTGACTATAGTCTTGTCGAATTATAATTTGAGTGTAAACTTATTTATCTACAAATAAACAAATCTTATGAGTTTAGGTTATCAAAAGAAGTTTATAAAATATCAAAAGTCAGGTGATGATAACAAATATAATACATAATATGAAAGATTATGTAATAAGAATGCATACATTTAGCAAAATCACACCAGCAATAAACTGAAGCTATGATACCTTAAACTGTACTGTATCTAACAATAGATACACTATGAGTCATAAAAAAACATGCCACTGAACTTATTGCAATAACTTTGCTCATTGTGAATCGATTTTAAAAATGGTGTCTTCTTCAAGTAGGGAACAAGAACAATACTTGACTAATATAAAATATTACTTTTTAAATTCTTTTTTATTGTCTCAACCTAGAATTTTTAACTAATTTTAACTTCTATATAAGAAATCAGACAATTTTTTTGTTGTTGAAGTATGGAGTGTTCGTGTACAGTCAGTTTTTAGAATTGGGTCGCCATCAGACGAATGTTTTTCTGCAATTCAATTCTTAACAAAACCTGAAATTTTGTTAGGCATCAGACCAAATTTGACAAAGTTATGGTAGAAAGTTCAGTGGGATGTTTTTTTATGACTCATAGTGTAAATGGGAGAAAACAGTTTTTAGCTTAGGGGGGTGAACTTTTTTAAGATTTAACACTTTCAAATGATATTTCCTGTTTTAAAATGTAATTTCTCCACTCATAGTGGCATGGGAAACCAAAAATTGGCAAAAAAAATTTTTAGTCATACCTCTAATATATATATATTTATATATATATATATATATATATAAATATATATATATATATATATATATATATATATATATATATATATATATATATATATATATATATATATATATATATATATATATATATATATATATATATATATATATATATATATATATATATATATATATATATATATATATATATAGGATAAAGGAAGGTATGTTCGTGATATATGTAATTTCGTGATATTTCGCTCGGCATTTGTAGCGAACATACCTATTAGTCAAAAACATCGAAATTGCGTCAAATGGTACCCCGGGGTACTACTGTCGATTCACAAATAGTCGTTAAGTGCGTGTGATACGTCAATTGTTTACTATCAGTTTGTACATTCTTTAGCATTATTTAACGTGCGTTCAGCACATTTGTTTGGAGTACTTGTCCAACATTTTTATTTCCAGACTTGTGTTTTAAGGTAAGTAAATTATTTTTATTAAATATTAAACTAGAAAAGATGCTTGATTTAATGGTAAAACTTTTGTTTTTTTATTAACTTCCTATAACTTATGATTCCTTATCGCAGTTACACATTTTCTTAACGTTTTCGCCTCAAATGAATTTACATTTTTAATCATGTTTCTTTTATTAAATATAATGACATTAAAAATTGTTTTAAGCACTATATATACTTTTCATACAATATTGAATCCAGCATTTATTAAAAGCTTGTCTAAAAAAAATATAGAAAATGCATTTAAAAAAAGTGGCATTTGCCCTTTAAATAAAAATGCCATTCCTCCAGAAGCAATAGCTCCATCTCAATTGACAAACAGAGAGATTCAAAGTACAGAAATTCAACCACACAGTAATACTGCTATACAAACATTGTTAACTATTCCATCTGTAGAGCCAACCACACCTAACCCTAATAGGCCAAAAAGGGATTCAAGTGCAAAGTGTCTGACTCCTCCTGATCAACCTATTCCATTAACTTCAAAGGATTCTATTCCTGTATGTTCTAAAAAAAGTAAAAAAAAATAAAAATGCTTCAAAAGATGATGATTGGGAGTGCGGTGTTTGTAAAAAAAGTTACAACAGTGATGTAAAAAAAAAAAATGGAAAAAAATGGGTGCAGTGTTCCTATTGTTTAGTACCTTATCATGAGAGTTGTCAAACATATGAGGACATTGGTGAAGTATTTATGTGTGATACATGTTGTCAACAAGAATGTGATTTAGAAAAATAAGTTAATCAGATATAAGTATGGTTAATATTATAGTTATTATATTAAGAGTTTTTTGTAGGTCTGTTATTTTATTTTCTAAGCTACCTATGTTAAAAGTATATTTTTTTTATATATAAATATAAAGTAATGAAAGTATTATTATAATTTTGTTAACTTATAAGCCTGACTATATTTATATTTTATGAACTTAAAGTCTGATTGAATAGTTATGAATTCAAAACAAGTGTTGATATTTTTTGTTATATTATACCAGATGTTATACTTAATTAATAAAGAAAAATTTAAATATTATTGTGTATTCACGAAATTACTTAACCACTATCACGAAATTAAATATCATATCACAAAATTACCTAACTTTTCTCAATGACTTTTGAGCTTTTATAAAAACTTATCAAAGGACTTAAAATCCCAAAACTGCATAGATTCTAGTAACTTTACTCTATGTACATCAAACAATTAAAGTAATTAAGTAAAATTACTGAAATTGACTTTGTAATTACACATCTAGTTAATTTATCACGAACATACCTTCCTTTACCCTATATATATACACATATATATATATATACATATATATATATATATATATATATATATATATATATATATATATATATATATATATATATGTATATATATATATATATATATATATATATATATATATATATATATATATATATATATATATATATATATATATATATATATATATATATATATATATATATATATATATATATATATATATATATATATATATATATATATATATATATATATATAACGGGTGATGCGGAAGTTATCGGACAAATCCTAATTTCATTATTTGAGCATAATAATTAGTTTTTGTAGTTTTATGCATAGGCATAAACGTTCTATAAAATATAAACTTTATTATTTGAAACACAATTATTTAAAATGAGGTTAAATGCAGCTGAACGAGAATCTTTTCGAAAGCAACTAAAAATGTTTTTTGTAAATAAACCTAATATAAAAAAAAAAAAAATCGTAAATCATTTTGAAAAGGAAGGATTTGCTCGAAGTACAATATATGATAACCTAAAAAGACTTGAAACTGTTCAATCGTTTTCTGATAGAATGCACCCTGGTCGTCAGACATCCTGGACTAGAGAAAAGAAAGCCGAATTAACGAGACTTGTCAACAATCGAAAAGGGGTCAGTCAGAGAAAAATAGGTATTAAATTCGGTGTAAATCAATCGACAATTGGTCGTCAGTTAAAAAAAATGAATATTAAATATAGAAAACGTGAAAAGACTCCAAAATACACTATAGAACAACAAGTAAAGGCAAAGAAAAGAAGCAGGAAACTAGTTAACCAACTCTATAACACAAAATCGCTTCTAGTTATCGATGACGAAAAATACTTTTGTTTTGCAGGGGACAACATGCCTGGAAATTCTGGATACTACACAAACAACAAAAAGACATGCCCAGAAAGTGTTCGTTTTATAGGAAAAGAGAAATTTCCAAAAAAATTATTAATGTGGATAGCCATATCTGACCGTGCTATGTCCGAGCCATTGTTTCGCACTTCCAAGGCTGTAGCGATCAATTCATCAATTTATATTAATGAATTTTTAAGAAAAACAACTTCTTCCATTTATTCACAAGTATCATGGAGACTTTAACTATTTATTTTGGCCAGATCTAGCAAGTTCTCATTATTCTAAAGATTCTCTAAATTGGATGGACCAATATGTCTATTACGTTGATAAAGAATCCAATCCCCTAAATGTGCCTCAAGCACGACCAATTGAAAATTTTTGGGGACATTTGGCACAAAAGGTTTACGAGGGAGATTGGCAAGCTTCAACAGAGCAAGTTTTGATTGATCGCATTAAATTAAAACTACAAGAAATTGATTTAAACTTTTAACTGTCGCATATGAAAGGCGTCAGAGCAAAATTGAGATCAATTGCAGATGGTGGTGTTTTTTCATATAAAAAATAATATATTTTTATTAAAAGATAAATGCTTTATTTAAAAAAAATATAATAATAGTTTGTTTTTTTATTTATAAATAAGTTATTGACGTTTTTATTTTGTCCGATATCTTCCGCATCACCCGTTATATATATATATATATATATATATATATATATATATATATATATATATATATATATATATATATATATATATATATATATATATATATATATATATATATATATACCTGAAGTATAAATATATATATATATATATATATACCTGAAGTAAGAACCTGAGTTTTACCATTATTTTATATATTTATCAAATCTTGTGAAACAGTTATTGTTCCTTCGCTATGGAAAGATGCAAACATCTCACCCATCTTCAAGAAAGGATGCAATAAATTACCCTCCAATCTTGTTGACTTCAATTGCAAGTAAGTTCATGGAGAGATTAGTGAGAGAATACATGACAGAGCACTTTACTAAACCTAAAATACTATCTATTCACAAACATGGATTTGTTAGTGGTAAATCTTGTGCCACACAGCGGCGGTTTTAAGCACAGGCAAAGCAGGCATTTGCCGGTGGCCTCGCGCTCAGGTGGCCTCGCATTTTTTTTTCTTAGTACAAGTAATATAAAAAAATTTTCTTAGTACAATAAATATAAACAACAAAGCTCATTTATTAAAATTAAATATAATGTATGCGTACAGTATTTTTATAAACAGTATTTTTATAAAATATTCAACTTTACATATACATCTATTATTATGTATGTAGCAATTTTTTTTTGCGTTATACATAATGCCTGGCAACCATATGAAAGAGTATGCGGTTTCTAGTCTCATATACATTGACAATGACTGTGACAAATATATCTTTGCCCATATACACCTACACGTCTCAAAGGCTTTTTCTGTTTTTCCATCCTCCTAACTGAATGACTTTTTGTTTGTTCGTTTATTTATTTTATATAATATTGTCTTTACATTTTTACTGTTGCACAAGACATAATCTGAGCAGTGATGGGATGTTATGCTGGTTCCGGGTATTTGTTGTAGCGGTTTCTCTTTGAGCCATAGATCAGTGTTTATTCCATGTATAGGTGTTTTATCCATTGTGGATTCGATGAAGTATGGCTACATTTGCTAACAGTTATTGACAATAGTCCCATAAGCGGGGCTGCCCCCTCCCTGGGAATATCCTTGGTGAGTTGGTGAAGTCTAAAGTTGGAGACTCTCCTTGCATTGCTGTTAAAGCCATCTTGGGTTCTTTGATTTACGACTGGCACTTCCCTTATTATTGTTTTGGCTTTTATATTCACTCCTTACGCTGGCTTTTGATTAGACTTGACGTTACAGAACTTACAACAAAGACTGATTTTTCTTTTACTAATTTATCACATTTACATACTATTTTTATTATTTTACATTTTTGTTTTCATGAGGACGCTTGTTCCTTCCTTCTGACTTTGAGTCTTTATGCATTTTATGAGTTGAGTTCTTTATGTACATTTTAATGTACGTTTTTGGTTTTATATTGAAAAGATTTGTGGTTTCTGTAGTATTATATTTGTTTGACGTCGCTAAGCCATTTTTGTTTTTGTGAGCACTTTAATGTCTTCATTAACGATCTTTTTATTTTTCCTGACAACAATTTTGTTTTTAGTTTCTCGTTTTTTATAGTTTGTTATATTGCTATAGCTATAGTATGATTGTTGTTGGTATAAAAAATGTTGTGTTATGATTGTGTGCGAGTTACAATTTTTTGGTATAATGTAAGTAATGAATGATGTAAAAAACCAAATTAAAAACTCATAAAAATTTTCAAATTAAAACTCATAAAAAACTATTTACGTTCCACTATGGGTCAAGACCGCTTATCTGCATTAGCTTTAATTTCCATTGAAAATAAAATAAGTCGGTCCTTGGACTGTTCTGATTTAATTGATGAGTTTGCGTCTTTAAAAGTCAGAAAGGTTAAGTTTTAAGTCAATGTAATCGATCCTCCTAAAATCTGCGAAAAAAATAAATGGTATCGCATTTTGAGTAGTCTTATTAGTGCATCTTCATCCAAAATAAAAAAAATACTTAATGTACATTTAAAACCTATGTGCGTTTTTTTCTTCGTTACGTTCTAATAAGTATCCAAAACACAATAGAACACAAGAATTAAAAACTCAACTAATATAATAGAAAACTTGCCTATGGCCTCGCATATGGTATCCGCCATTGGTGCCACAAAATTCTTAGAGGTGTTAGATATAGTTACATAGGCACTAAACCATAATTTTATGGCTGTCCTAATCTTACTGGACTTTTCCAAAGCTTTTGACAGAGTAAGCTACAAACTACTGAATATAAAACTCAATGGCTATGGGTTTGATGTAAAATTAATTGCTTGGATTTCTGATTTTTTAAAAAGTAGACGACAGCGAGTAGTCTTGGGTGGTGTGTATTCTGACTGGGCAAAGGTAGCGAGTGGGGTAACACAAGGATCAATTATTGGTCCACTACTGTTTTTGATACATATAAATGACATGCCAGATATAGTCAAGGGTTTTTGTAAGCTCTTTGCAGATGATAGCCAGCTCGTTGCTACGATCAAAAACAATATGGATATCATATCAGTTCAAAATGACCTTGACGCCCTCGTAGACTGGTCCAAGCTATGGGAGATGTCCTTCAATATTGAGTAATGTAAAATTATTAAATTCGGTGAAAAACCAAGCAAAAATCTAGATAACTGTTACTTCACTATGAGAGACAATATTGTAGCTGTTTTTAACCTTGAAACAACAAAAATTAGGCGAAATCTTGGTGTAATTGTTAACACTAAATTAAAATGGAATTACAACATCAGACATGCAATAAATAAAACAAATATAATCCTAGGTATGTTTAAGAAAACATTCAAATCTTGGACGGAACCTATTTTTGTTTACAACCTTTGTTCGACCTCATTTGGAATACTCTGCATCTGTTTGGAATCCTTTTCAAAAAAAGACATAAGGGCTCTAGAAGCCGTCCAGAAAAAAGCAACTAAACTTGTTCTAGCAATAGGAAATTTGGATTACAAAGCCTGTCTAACTTATCTCAATCTACAAACTCTAGAACAAAGAAGGCAATGAGGGGACATGATACAATAATTTAAAGCATTCAAAGGGTTTAATGAAGTAAATTGGTTTTATATCAATGCCATACCAGATTCCCTTTTAGCACAAGGACCTGCAAGTATTGTTAAAGGCTCCAAATTGAGACTGTCAAAATAATTCACAAGATACCAAGCTAGATATTACTTATTTACAAACAGGATTGTATTCTTATGGAATAAGTTGCTAAATCAAGTTATCGATTCAAGAAGCGTCAACAAGCTCAAGAATCGATATGACAAGTTCATTGTCGCCAAACAGACATCTACTATGGTCTGATTAATGTATTATATTATATATATATATATATATATATATATATATATATATATATATATATATATATATATATATATATATATATATATATATATATATATATATATATATGTATATATACATATATATATATACATATATATATATATATACATATATATATGTATATATATATATGTATATATATGAAGACCTCAGTGGAAAAACCGGCGTTGTCACATTTAAAAAGTATTGAGAAAGTATTTGTTGATCATTAATAAATGTCTTTATTTAAAGCAAAGAAAAAAAAAAATTTTGTATGAAAAATTACAAAATGTTTTGTTTTGAATAAATTTTAAATAAAATAATTATAATATAAATTTTTTTAAATTGCTTAGTTTCATTTGCTTTAAATAAAGACTTTTATTAATGATCAATAAATACTTTCTTAATACTTTTTAAATGTGACAACGCCGGTTTTCCCACTGAGGTCTTCATATATATATGTATGTACATATATATATATATGTATGTACATATATATATATATATATATATATATATATATATATATATATATATATATATATATATATATATATATATATATATATATATATATATATATATATATATGTATACATATATATATGTATATATAGGGTTGGCAGACGTTTGACCAAAAATTTGATTTTACCATATAAGCATATGGCTAAAATTTCAAACAATTGTATGATCATTATTTTCTAATTCAATTTTGTTTAATTGGAGAGTTGTTATGTAGTTTTTAAACATTGAACAGTTTATTGTTATATCTTAATACTCTAAATTACAAAGAAATATAAAATTAAAAACTTAAATAACAACTTTACAAGTACGAAAAGCTACTGTATAAATCGAAAAAATGTTGTGCAGCATTTAGCTAAATTAAAGCGTTACAATTTTTATGCTTTGTTATACAAAATAAATGTAAAATCTTTACTTGACTGCTCGTTCTGCACACTGATTTGTTCTGGGAATTTCCAGTTTCGATGGTTCCTGATTCCAAAACTTTTATACTTAATTTAACGCTTTGTGACTGTGCTACATCGCTTTCAATAATCATCTGGTTTTTATTGTACATGACCCGCCCTTCTGTAAGAGATAAATCTACAAATGTTGAGTAGTGAGTCTCTTTTTTCTCGTAGAATAAATAAGAATAAATGCCAAAAGAGCTAGTATTACTCAGGAACTCCACCTTGCATTGTTTAATTTAAGTCTTTGGAAAGGCTTCAGATTTTTCAAAAAAGCTGAATACCTGAGTTAAACGAAATAAAAATTTCATATCATGACGCTATCCAGCTGTTTCAGTAATCACTTCTTTACCATTCTTGATATTCTTCCTGAGCTGTTTATAGTTCTTTACAAGTTACGGGATATTTAGATATTCAATATTGGGTTACATGTTGTTTCCTGCAAGTTCTTTATCCATTACTATGCAAAGGACTTGTGAAGAATATGATAATGACAATCAATGAATTGTGGTTCTTCCAGTTTCTTTTCAGTAAAATGTCTTTGTAACTGGCTGATAATCCCATTCCTTATTCCAGTGTTTACATTTATAGTGTTTGCTACAATCATTTTTATACTTTTCAATAAATTGTATTCATCAAAAAGAGCTCATTTTGAACCCTGAATCTCTTGCTTCTAAAACAACCCCTCTTACCACTGCGGCATAGCCGCTCTTTATAAACATCTTAAACAATAGTATATGCTTTTCCTTCTGGTAGGCTATTGCTTGTGACTTAATTTCTCTTTGTTTATTCTTCAATACTAACACTTGATATTCTTGGTGACTAATACTTTTACCATCAAAGTGCAGCAACTAGCTTTTTAAATGTAGTGTTTTCTTCATTTCTTTTTTAAGTTTAACTTCTTTAATAGTTGATCTGAACATACCAAACTGTGAAGGTGCCTGAATGTCAATCCCATCTTGAGATAACTGTTGACAAGTGGTTACTGCTTTGCTGGTAGATAACTTTGAAGATGTTACTAATTTGGTTGCATTTTTGGTTTTGCTGTAGTTCTTGCTGGTACTTGTGGACTGTGCTTCTGAATCTTTAAAAATTCTGCCTCAGACTTGGATTTCGGAAGCTGATGAGTTTCTTTATTTTACACATTAATTATACCACTTCAGCACTTGATCCAGTTTTGCCTGTACGACTTGAATTCATAAATGTGGAAAATTTAATTTCTTTTGCCATCAACTTATTATTTCTTTCTCAATTTGTTTTATGCGTCCTCGACTCTCTTTGATGGATTCTTTCAGGAACAGATAGCGACGGGTGTCAGGAATAGTGTCAAAAAATGAACTTCGGAATAGTGTTGAATATATCAAAAAAAGCCCAATGTCAAAAAAAAAGGAATAGTGTTGCAAATTAATTTAATGAATAGTGTCAAAAAAAAAAAAAAGGAATAGTGTTGCAAATGAATTTAATGAATAGTGTTAAAAACAAAAAAAAGGAATAGTGTTGCAAATAGTAAATATCAGCAATTGCTTACTCGTTTTGCTTACCTTTATAAGATACGGCTTTTACAGAAATAAAAAAGAATAATTAAAGAAAAGATTACTACCTAAGTCCAAACCTTCAGTCAATGTAGCGGTACTCCTTTGTGGCAGAATAAGTTTAAGCACTTTTTGTTATTATACTTATGCTGCCACAAAGATAGTTGGTGTATATAGTCCCCGGCAGCAGGCTATTTTGGTATGACATCAGACATGTTATCTAAACACACATTTATAGTTAAAATTATTTTTTTGTTTTTGCTACCATTCATTAAACTCCTTTACAACATTGTTCCTTTATCTATTTTCGACACTATTCATTAAATTCATTTGCGAACTACTCCTTTTTTTTTGTTTTTGACACTATTCCGATTTTACTATTTGCAAAACTATTCAAATTTGATAATCAAATTTGCGACAGAAGAAATTTGCGGCAATCAAAATTTTGCGACACTATTCCGCCAATATATTTCTAAAAGACAGTAATATTAAAAATTTATTTCTACTACTACTGTACTTCTATATTATTTGATTGTCCTCTGGCAAATACAGATTCATATATAATTATTAGCATATCAGCTCAATCAGGCAGCTTGTATAGACTAAATGTTGCTAATTTCCATAAACTTCGAGAAGACTCCAGAATATTTTAGAAAGTTCTATAAGGTTTAAGAAAATTGTAGGCTTCAGAATGTCATAATGTTACTGCCTACAAATACTACTTATCAATGAATTATACATGTTTAGCTTCGATCCGAAAAGTGAAGGCGCTTTTGCCCTTTTTACAAATGGCGGAATATATTTGTAAACAAAAAAAAGCGGCTTTACTTTTGGTCCAATAATATCCCACAAGTTAGACATCTAGTTTATAAAATATATCATTACTACTTATATACTATTTTAAAATTTTGTCAATTTCTTGACAACAAAAGTGTTTATCATTGTCATTATTTAAGTTGTTAATTATCAATACATATATATATGTATATTATAATATATATATATATATATATATATATATATATATATATATATATATATATATATATATATATATATATATATGTATATATATATATATATATATATATATATATATATATATATATATATATGTATGTATATACATATATATGTATGTATATACATATATATATATGTATGTATATACATATATATGTATGTATATACATATATATATGTATGTATATACATATATATATGTATGTATATACATATATATGTATGTATATACATATATATATGTATGTATATACATATATATGTATGTATATACATATATATGTATGTATATACATATATAGTGCTGTGTCTATTGGGTCAGAGACTCCAAAAGTCTTAAAAATATTCCACTAGGTAATACCAAAAAAAAAAAGGTCCTTAAATTTGCAATAGCCCTTAAATTTCCGAATTGGCCCCCTAAAATTGCTGGCTTTTAAATACCCCCCTGCCTTATTCAAACTTATTTGTATCACCAGCTTTTTTTTAATTTGAAATGTGTTTTTCAATTTACACTCCACTGTAAATTTTCTAAAGTAAATTTTTACAATTTTATGTTATTAGAATAATTATTACAATGGCTGATATGGTTTTGCTTCAAATAACAAGTACAAAATCCCAGTATGGATCAGAAAGACGGTTTTCAAAAGGCATTTGTGTGTCAGAGCTCAAGGTAAGGTATATTCCAGATTATATTTATTTAGGACTTATGTACCTTCCCAACTTAATCATAAATTGAACAGTTAGCATTGGAATGAAGCATCATATATGATTTACTGTATCATAGCAAAATATAAATTACTGCATCAACATACACTGGCTGTATGTTGATGCAGTAATTTATATTTACAAGATGAGATTAATTTACTCATTCAAATGTTTAACAAAAGTAGTTACAACATATGCCAACTTAAACAATTTACAAACTTAATTGGAAATAAATGATCTCTAAAAATCAACAAAATTCAATTAGACTTTTTTTACCTCCCTACTGTATTGTTACCATGGACATCTCCAAAACTAAGGAAAATATTTCAGAAAACTGGCTATAGAGTAGTCTTCAAATCAAATCAAAATTAAGAACATTACTAACGTCAAAAAACAAGACTAAATTATTTATCAGTCTGCAATAGCCACCCATAATAAGTTTTGGTCACAAGAAATAAAGTGGGAAAACATAAAAACAATTAAAGTTGAAACAAAAAAGTTTGATCAAGAAGTGCGCAAAGCTCTAGAAATACAGAGGTTTCAATGTTCACCTTTACATAGCAAAATTAATTTAGATAATGGGCAGATTGTGAAAACTAAATTTTGGACTCTATTTTTTACATTTTTATGTAAGCAAGAAAGAAGCCATCCAACTGCTGATATCAGTTAATTTTAAACTGTTTCTATTGTTACAAAAGAAAAAATTTCTAATGATAAATTATTTATTGTATTGAGAGAATTTGTATTAATTGATATTTTCTTACTAATATATATATATATATATATATATATATATATATATATATATATATATATATATATATATATATATATATATATATATATATATATATATATGTATATATATATATATATATGTATATATATATAGTTATATATAGAGAGGCCTTGTTTTAAAGTGTTCTGTGTAGAGCGATTTACGATGCCTTGAAGAATTTTACGTAAGCAGTAAGCAATTTTGGTCAAGCGATTTTTTATCATTTTTTAACTTTTAAATTATTTTATAAGCGGTAAGATAAAAGAAGTAATAAATTTTTTAATCACATTGACTATTGAATGATGATTATATAAAAATATTTGTTACAAAAGTTTGAATGACAATTATGTTAGATATAAGCGCTATTTACTAATGAAAAAAACTAAGATAAAATTAAAAATTTATTTTTGTTTTTATTTTATTGTAATGATTGATTTTTTTTGCTTGAAAAACACTAATTCTTTAAGCTTGTAGCAAAGATCATAATAATATAATTTAATTCTGATAAAAATATGATTTAATTTAAAAAATTAAAAAAATTAATTTTTTTGGTTTTCTTTCCTAAACGTTTTTTTATTTTTAAACAAAATTTAATTTTAAATAAATGGCTGCATCAAAAACGCAAGTTAAATCGCAGTGATTATTCTTTAATAAACGATATATAAGCAATTTTAATAAATGATGTTTGGAAAAAATTTTTTTGCTTTCACAACAAAATTGCTAATAAAATAATAAACTTTTAATAAATGAATTAAATAAACTACATAATTTTTTTATTTGTTCCTCTCTAATTTTTTTTAAATAAAAAATCATTTTTAGTTGCAAAGCTGCAATTATAAATTTAAGAAAAAATCATTTAAAAATACAAAAACTTAACATATTTTAATTTTTTTATGCAAATGTAGAGAAAAGAAAGAAGTTTTGTTAATATCAAACATTTTTAAAAATGTAATACTATATTTTATTATTTAACATCAAAAAAAAAACAAAAACAAAAACATTTAACTCGTTTTGTGGTAATTAATATTATTGCAGTAGTTAAAAAAAATTAATGTCTTGACGAATTAAAAAAATAAAGAGAATTTTATAACGTTAAATTCACATGTACATATATATATATATATATATATATATATATATATATATATATATATATATATATATATATATATATATATATATATATATATATATATATGTATGTATATATAGAACCCTTAGATGTTGTCCGAAAGTTTTTTCCATATTTTGTTGACAAAAAGTAAAAATTAAAATGCAAGAGCGGAATTTTTTTTTTTTAATAATGATAGACTGCCTGCCCCAACCAAACCCTCAGTCGATGTAGCAGCACTCCCTTGCGGGTCAGGCTAATTGTCAGTCGATGTAGCAGCACTCCCTTGCGAGTCAGGCTATTTGTCAGTCGATGTAGCAGCACTCCCTTGCGAGTCAGGCTATTTGTCAGTCGATGTAGCAGCACTCCCTTGCGAGTCAGGCTATAAGATAGTCGATGTAGCAACACTCCGCGCATGATTTACAGTAAAAAAAATAAAAATAAAAACATTTTATTAAAAAAATAAAAATAAAAACATTTTATTAAAAAAAATTAAAATAAAAACATTGTTTATATTGTTAAAAACATTCAAAATGTTTTAAAAACATTCAGAATGTTTTTAAAAACATTCTGGTCAATTAAATTTGCGTTTTTGTGGTTTTTTTAAAAAACGATTAATTTGTAATTAAATTAATGGTTTTTACTTTCGTCCAACACGGAAATGTTGGACGAAAGTCAAAAGTAATTAAAAGTGACGTATGTGTTGGCGTAAGAATCACTTTTTTCCTTCCGCTTTTCCCAAAGCCAACAAACTATAGATCTATGTAACTATATATATATATATATATATATATATATATATATATATATATATATATATATATATATATATATATATACATATATGTATGTATATATATATATATATATATGTATATATATATATATATATATATATATATATATATATATATATATACATATGTATATATATATATATATATATATATATATATATATATATATATATATATATATATATATATATATATACATATGTATATATATATATACATAATAATAATCCAAAAGTTTAAAGACGTTGGATTTCAAATAGACATAAAAACAAATCTTAAATCAGTTAACTTCCTTGATGTAACTTTTAATTTAGCCCAAAACACCCATAAGCCTTTCAAAAAACCCAACGATAATCTTCATTATATCAACATATCTTCTAATCACCCACCACAAAATATTAAACACTTACCTACTTCAATATCAAAAAGACTATCACAAAATTCCTCCTGCGAAGTTATATTTAATCAATCTAAAAACAAAAATGAACAAGCACTAAAAAATAGCGGATACAAAAACTACTCCCTCAAATATCAGATAAAACAAAAAACACCCCAAAAAAATCATAAACGTAATATCATATGGTTCAACCCCCCATTTAATAAAAACATCTCCACAAATGTTGCAAAAATGTTCTTGTATTAACTAGAAAAAAACTTCCCTAAGACACACAAACTTCACAAAATCTTAAACAGAAACACTGTAAAGGTAAGCTACAGTTGCACTGAAAATATAGAAAAAATTATAAAAAACAACAACAAAAAAACTATCTTCCCAAGAATTAAAAATAATGATCCAAAATGCAACTGTCGAAACAAAGCAGAATGCCCCCTGAATGGTAAGTGCAAATCCACAAATATTATATATAAATGCATCATTGCAGCAAAAAACCAACCCAGCAAAGTTTATATAGGATTAACGGAAGGTGAGTGGAAAACCAGATACAACAACCACAAATCATCATTCAACAATATTAAATACAAAAATTCTACCCTATCAAACTATGTCTGGGATTTAAAAAACAATTTTAATGAAACCCCTATGCTAACATGGTCTATTCTCAAATCAGTACCCCCCCTACTCGAATATTTCCAAAAGATGCCCACTATGTCTGTATGAGAAATTTGCTATTATATCGTATCCAAAACCTGAAGAACTGTTAAATAAGAGAACCGAAATTATATCAAAGTGCCGCCACAAAAATAAATTCTTATTAAAAAATTACAAAGCTCGCTACAAACCTCACTAACAACTAGAAATAAAAATAACTATACTAATCTGCTCCATATATCTCTAGGCTAACTAATAAATTACTCACATACACAGCTTTTGTAATAATTTTTATAATATTATGTATATTTTTATATCAATTTTAATTCTTATTTTCTTATTTTTATTTTCTTATTTAATACACAAATAATACAAATTAACACCTAAAAAATATTTTAAACAACATTAAACATAAAACTATTTCACAATTATTAGCCAACTAAAAACAAATTAATAATATTATTAACCTAACTACTAATCAATTTCCATCCCGTAATGATCTAAAATACAAATATAAACCATAATGTCCACTAAACAAATCGTAGCAAAATTAAACTTTTACTACTTGCCTGATGATTGTGATAACACATAAAACTCAGAGTTGCAATATTAAATTATATTATAAACATAAGCATTTAGCTAATTCCTGGTACTGCGGGTAACAGTAACATATATACTATATAAATACATATATATATACATACATATATATATATATATATATATATATATATATATATATATATATATATATATATATATATATATATATATATATATATTATCATTATAAATATTTCAAGACAATATTATCAATATAATACAATGTAAATAAGCAAGCAAATAGTCTTTTAATGATTCAGTTAAATTGAAATAAGCTTTTTTTTTAAACTGAAGGAGAATATAACTTTTAATAACATATTCTTGTTTAGTTTCACAAAAAATCTCTAATGACTTTTTTATTTGATTACAACATCCAACAGTTAATGTTCCTTAAAGTAGAAAAATCTTTTCCACATACACCTGCAATCTACTCTGCTCGCTTTTGTTTTCAAAAGAGCAGGTTGTTACTTGCATCATCACCCTTTATGTCTTTATGTCCAAATATTTTAATAATTGGCTTGCAACAGTGACATTTTCTTGGTTATTAATAATTCCTTTATTTGAAAGAATTTTATTTGACAAGAATTTAAAGCGCTTTATATCAGCAGATTCACATCAGATCCATTTGACTCAGCATCTTCTTGTAATTCAGGCTCATCTCCATACTTGTTGTATATATCTTTGCTGCATGGAGCCAGGTGTTCATTTCCAGTGTAAGAATAAAGCCAGCAATTATTAGATCTAACAAACAACAAATGAAAGAGGATTAAAAAAATCATTATTTATTAATCTTTCATTTATTAAAAATGAAAGTAAATTTAGAGTTAATTAAACTTACAAAAACAAATTATATATCAAGACATTAACAAAAATGCTTTTTTATTTTTAACGCTTTTTTATTTTTATCGCAAAGGAAAGTTCCGGCTTGTTGATTTTTTCCTTCAAATTAAATCTGGTCTAATTAAAGTGTTTAACTTTGGTGCCAATAAAAATATTAAACTCTTGGAATTAGAAAAAATTAGGTTGGAAATAACTTGCCAGGCTCAATCTTTTAGAAGTTGGCAAAATAAATTTGATACAAAGGTCTTACCATAAAACATAGAAACAAGGTCGGCAATTTTTTGTCTACCTCAAACATTTTTAGGTTGGCAGTTAGGTCGGCATTGCCAAATACATACCTTAATTTCAAGGGCTGAGTATTCTTGTTAAAATTAAAGTATATTTTAATGTTTGGGTGTTGGGTTTTGCCTTTTTTAGTATGTTAAGTATAAAAAAAGTTTTTTAAAAAAAAAGAACTTCAATGATAACTTGCTAATATAGTATTAATAATAGAATTTTTTTTTTAAACTATGAGTTGTCTTCAGAATACTCTGTTAGTTTAACAGAGATAAGTGAATACCGCTGCAGGTTTTTAAAAACAAGTTGCTCTAATAAAATTTAAAAACCAAAAATATTATTATTTTTAGGATTGAAAAGATTGAAAGTGAAAAATATACAAATAAATTTGTCAGTGAAAATAATATACTGTTTTTTTAAAAAAAAAAAATAATAATAATAATTGTTTAAAAAAGCCAGATCAAAATTTAGTTACATTTTTTATTTTGTCAAAAGTGATATTTGAGAACTGAAATGCTTCTTTAACTAAAATAAAGCAAAAAAGCTTGTGTTTAAATTAAATCCTTTGATATTCATATGATTATGTTGGCCACTTGATTATTTTACATTCAAAGCAATCTCCTGTTGTCTGAATCTTTGTTTTTCCACTATCTGTGGAAGATGAAGAATCAATTTTATCAATTTTACGTTTCGAAAATTGTTTTTCTGCATCTCTTTTTTTATTTCTTCCAAATCAATTTTGTGTTTGTCTTTATGTTTTTTCTGATTATGTGCTACCAAGTTGCTGGCCTTTTTTCCAGCTAGAGTTGTACCACCCTCACCCTCATTATTTTTGTCTTGAACTACGCATATGGATGTATCAGTTTTTTTTATTGTAAATAAAAAATTTATGATTTCTGATGCTGATATGTTTCTGATGCTGATATTTAATTTAATTTCAGTTTTCATTTTTCAGATAACTGCTGATTTCAGTTTTCATTCACATTCAAATAATCAATTATTTTTACTTCTAATTTTTCCTAACATTAATGAAAATGTCACTGATATATATATATATATATATATATATATATATATATATATATATATATATATATATATATATATATATATATGAGTTTTATAATGGTTTCTTTTTTTATTAGGGAAAGCTTGAGTTGATAACAGGAGTGACAGCTCTTTATATGGAGTTAGAGCTATACAACAACAAAACATTTATTTCGAGCTTAGATGATAGTAAAATGCTTGGATATTATTCTCCAGAAAACAATTGGATACTTCATGTTAGTTTTTATTTAATGAAAATGTGTTTGTCATTACAGAAAAAAATTGAATTTGAATGACTTCATTATATCTTCAGCACAAATGTAGTTCTAAATATTTTCGTCATAATATTTTCCTAATCGTAACAGTTTTTTTATAATAATAATTTGTATTTTAACTTTATATTTTTTTCTATTTAACATGATCTATAATAACAACATATAATAATGATGCAATGACCAATAATGGTAAACATATTTTACAGGTAATTGATAAAAATCCAAATAGTAAAGTTGGAGAATTTGATGACTTGTCAAAAGTTGAAAAATATGAACTTAAAGAAGAGGAGTATGATAAAAGAGAAGGTTAAAGTTTTATATATAACATACATATATATGTTTTTCACAATTTAAAATTTTTAATGCCAAGTTATAAAAGAGAAAAATAAAAAATTATAAAAAAAACAAAATGTTTTTTTATTATTTTACTATTTCAGTTGATATTATAAATGGCATTTTCATATAGGGTTAAGCATGGAAAGTTATTTGTGATAAAAAAAATCAACAACTTTTTTTCAGTTTTTAACACATAACATTTCACAACATTCATCAAATAAGCTTAAATTTTTACCAAATGTTCTTTATACTATTTCAATTCCAAATACAAACCACAAAAATTGTTAAATTTAGCGATTAGTTAAATTTAATTGTTTTTTTTTTGTTTTTTATTTTTGAAAAGACCTTCATGCCAAGATTAGAAACTGTATCACCTCCCGCAATTAAATCAAGTTTTTGCAAACAAAAGCAGAATTAACAGCCTAAAGATTTTTGAAATTTAATCATGGATGTTTCAAGGTGGACATACAGCTTCTTGTTTTTTTTTTTTAAGTTTTTCTAAGTTAGTACTGCTAAAACTTATGTTAATAAGTTAGTAACTTGTGTTAATAAGTTAGTAACTTATGTAACTTTTAAAACTTTAGAGATAATTTTGTTTTATAAAAAGATTAAAAACATTTATCAAAATAATTCAAATGTTTAATTATCCAATAAATGCGCAAAATTTATGATTTTTGCTATTTCAATAATTTTGACATTTTATCAAAAATAATCTGAAAACTTATATTTTTGATATTTAAAAACATTTTAAGATTAATTTATAAGCCATAAAAAATTTTACTTAAACCTAATATGAAAAGCTTCAGAGATTAAAAGTCAAACAAAAAAAAAAAATCAAAAAAAGGTATTCAAGATGATGTTTTTAAAAAAGGTTAATCTGGAAATTGATTTCTACATAGTAGTTTTTACAAACTTATTTATTTAAGCTTTGTTGGTTTGGTACTACCCAGGCCAATGGCCTTGCTAACTTTTGACTGTAAATTTTTAATATGGGAAGCCAAGATAATTTTTTTTCAACATCACTAAAAACTTTATTTGTTTTTTCTTGTTTATTTGTTTACTATTTAATGATAGATGTGGTAATTTTAGGGAAATTAAACGTTTAGGTTATCTTCAATTTTTCTATGAATTAAGATATACTTTCACTAAAAACATAATTTCACTTAATGACACATAATGTCACTTTATCTTACCTTCAATCATAATATTTTTTAATTTGGATGAACAAAATTATTCTAATTAAAAACTTTTATATATATATATATTACTAAGCTTATATATATATCACTAAAAATTGTTTAATAAATAGTTTTCCAATGAAACTAAATTATATATATATATATATATATATATATATATATATATATATATATATATATATATATATGTATATATATATATATATATATATATATATATATATATATATATATATATATATATATTCATATATATTTGAATGTAGACATCATGTATGAGAGTATGTAAATTATTATTTTATAAACATCAATAAATACAAATTTCTCTTGATACTAAATTTATTTTTTTAAAGAAGTTTTTGCTGGATTGTTGTGACCTGTGGTTTCAGCTTAAAAATTTTTTGTTTGTTTTTATTTATATCATCTCCATAAGCTTTCTTCTTATGGTGTACCTGGCAACATCTTTAAGACTATTGAATTTTTCCTTTCCAATCGTTGTATAAAAGTTGTGAATGGAAAGCACTCTTCTTCTTATTCTGTAACTTCAGGGGTTCTTCAAGGTTCTATCCTTGGCCCTATACTCTTTTTAGTTTATATTAACGATATTCTCACACCTAAGGTGGCATTGTTTGTTGATGATACTACCATTTATTCTTGTCGTGATAAGAAGCCAACACTCTCTGATTGCTTGGAGGGAGCATTTGAGCTTTAAAAGGATCTCACTTCTACTACAGCATGGGGCTCACAGTGGCTGGTGAACTTCAATATAGATTCAAAACTCAATTTTTTTTTAGCCAATCGTTATCGCAATAATTTAGATCTTCCTATATTTATGAATGGTGATGTACTCGATGAGTCATCTACCATTCACCTTCTAAGATTAACTTATACTTCCGATCTTTCTTGGAAACCGTATATCAAATCCATTACAAAATTAGCATTTGCTAAGGTTGCATCTCTTTATCGAACTCGACACTTTCTTACTTCGGATTCTATTCTCTATCTCTATAAATCTCAAATCCAGCCTTGTATAGAATACTGTTGCCATATCTGGGGCAGATCTTCTGATGATGCCCTTTCTCTTTTAGACAAGGTGCAAAAGCACATTATAAACATAGTTGGACCTGCTCTTGCAGCCAACCTCCAACCATTATCACATCGTCGCAATGTTGCTTCTCTTTCTCTTTTCTACAAATACTATAATGGGCATTGCTCTAAAGAGCTAGCGTCTCTTGTGCCATCTACTAAAATTCATTATCGTGTTACTCGTCATTCAATTAAGTGTTATCCTTTTTCTGTGACTGTTCCTAAGTGCTCCAAAAACTCTTATTCACCTAGTTTTTTTCCTCGAACATCAGTTTTTTGGACTTCGCTCCCTTCATCTTGCTTTCCTGATTCATATAATTTGCAATCCTTTAAGTCGTCTGTCAATCGTTATTTTGCTCTACAATCTTCATCTTTTCTCTTTCAGTAACTTCCAACTTTAATTAGTGGTTGCTTGCAGCCTTGTTGGAAGCAAAGATGTTTAAAAAAAAAAAATCATATTTTTAAAACGGCAGTTCTATTTTATGTCAATGGGATAGTTTCATCTTTTTCTGACGTAAGTAAGCCAGAAATAGTGTCCAAAATTTTGTTGATACATATTGTCCCTCATCTAAATTGATACCATTTTGTTGAGGGGCACATTGGTGGTACTGTATTTCAATAAAACAGAACGATCTGCATCAAGTTATTACAGAAATAAAACAGAACAATCTGCATTAGCCACACACATGAGACATTGTGCAGAACAAATTAACTGGCACAGTTGCAGAACTCTAAAAGTTGATGCTAAAAAGTTAATTAAGAAAGTTTGTGAGGCACTTGAAATAGAGTACCACCAATATGCCCCTCAACAAAATGGTATCAATTTAGATTTAAGCTGAAGATGTTGGTCACAACAATCCAGCAAAAATTTCTTTTAAAAAATAAATTTAGTATTAAGATGAACTCGTTTTTATTGATGTTTATAAAATTATATATATATGTATATATATATATATATATATATATATATATATATATATATATATATATATATATATATATATATATATATATATATATATATATATATGTAGGGATAAACAATGGATAAAAGTGCACAACACTATAAAATCAGTGCCATTTCTACTCAAGTGCCTTAATCAAATCGGACACACCCAGCCCAACCTTCTACAAATCTACAGGTCTTACACTATTAACCACATGATATATAGTGCCCCAATTCTTACTTCTTGCAGTCTTGCAGCAAAAAAAAGAGATACAACATTTCCACAAAAATTCCTTGCACATCATCAGAGTTGATGCAACCAACTCGAGCTGTTTCAATATTTGTTTTAACATTGAGGAATTACTAGATAAGACCTGTATTAATATCCTTAAAAAGATCTTTGGTGATACAAACCATCCGATAACCACTAAATTACCTCGCAACAATAGCAGAAACTCCAACAGATTCCATTCGCTCTAAATACTGTAATCACTACTACCTATCAGCAATCCTTTATTCAAAAATATCTACGTATTCTTTGTGATGGTGTCAGTGACCTCTACCTCCCACCAAACATTGGCAGCTTTGCTGCCTTTTCAACTCGTAAATGATCAGTTTTTTTTCCTGCATTCTTAACTAACTTTTACTCATTATTTAACAATAGATAAAATTGTACAATTCATTATTTGTAATGCTAATCAATTTTGTGTGTGTGTGTGTGTGTGTGTGTGTGTGTGTGTGTGTGTGTGTGTGTGTGAGTGTGTGTGTGTTTCGAAACCGAAATTTTAGCAAATATTTTACCGAAACCAATACTGAAATTTTGGCAAGTTAAAATTTATTTTATGAGAAAAAATTTTTTAAAAATGCAATTTTACATTTGTTGTTTTCTATACTCGTATAATGTTAACATTAATTACATATGTATTCCAAATTGAGGTTTAATATATAAGTCGGCAATATAAGTTAATAGCAAAATTTAACAACTGGCAGATTTTCTCTGCAAAACAAGATTTTTTTGAGATATTTTGTGAAAATTCTCAATACTTTTGTGAAAATTCTAAAAAATAACTGTTTTTCTAAATTAGATATATATCGGTTTTTGGTATGTTTTTCAACCAAAATTTCGGTTTTTACCAAATTAATAAAAAGTACTGAAATTTCGTTCGAAACTAATACTAAAACAGATTTTCGGTCAATCACTAATATATATATATACAACCCTTGGAATTAGGGTCAGCATTCAGCAATGCCAAAGTAACTGCCGACATCGAAAGAGGTTGGCAATTTTTTGCCAACCTCTTTCGATGTTTTATGGTATGGACATTTGTAAAAGTATTTGAATGAAAAAAAACATGACTTTTTTATAGTACTTTAAGTTTCATGCCATTTGGCAATCATTAAAATAAAAACCGTTATAAAAATACAAATTTGTGTTGCAACAAGATTAAATGTCAGCTTTCACATCAAACGGGAATTTATTTAACAGGTATTGAAATGTGATAGTAAAAACTTATATCTATGTCAATGAGACTATTTTATTTTTTGTGTTTAACAAAGGTTCTTAATTGTATGCCAAAATAAAATATTTCTCATTTACGCATTTACATTTAAGATTACATCTTTTTGAGGTTGGGTTATAGAGTTGACATTTTTTGATTATCAGTATAATGCTTCTTTAAGTTTCCGAATTTCCTCAGAAAATTCGTTTTTATGCCTGACTAAGTTAAAAGATTTTATGTGGTTTGCAAACCTGATCTTAAAGGAGTTTTTACTTATATCAACATAAGATTTCTTAGTGTGATTGATGTTAGGTTGTGATTGAGTAGCCCTATAAACAATATTTTTAGGTAAGCATTGATTTTCTAAAGAACGCATAGTTTTATTTATACAGTTGCAGTTTCTAATATTATCGATATTTATATTGTGCAAAATGTGTCTGTTGTGTGGCTTGATACTAGTACTTATATTTCATGTGCAGCTGTAACTTATTTTTGTGTAAAAGTCTTGTAAAGCTTGTGGTGCACTAGAAAATGTAAAGTTTTCAGTAAGTTTAGATTAAGGTGATAATTGGATATTGCTGTCATGTCCAGACTTTATTAGGGCTTCTTTTTGAATTTTGAGGAGCAAAGCTTTTAAAAAGTATTTTGCATGAAGAGTTTGATTATAATCTTTGTTCAATAAAGGTCGGCAGCTGTTTTAAAATACTTGGTGGGTGATTAGAGCTGGCATGGATATAGTTTAACAAACTTTCAGGTTTATGGAAAGGTTTGAAGCTGCAGTCGCTAAAGTTTAGTGTAATATCAAGGTAATTCACTCTTTTTATGTTACATTGAATAGAAGTATAAAGGACAGCTAGCATTTTTAATCACGGCTAACCTATCACCTCTATACAGCCCAAAATCAAACTGATGAATCAAATATTTGTGCTCGCTAACGATAGTAATATACTGTTCAGCAAAGCAAATAGAAGCTTTTCTTTTATAGAAGTAAGAAGCTTTTCTTTTATAGAAGATAAAAGTCAACAATGTCAAAAATGAGAAATTTATAAAAATAATTGTTTTTGATATTCTTGAACCATTATAATTACCTTCAATTTTTTTAAACAAATATTTTTTTACCGTTTACTAAAAAATATTAAAATAACAAATAAGTATAAAAAGGATTTAATGCATATATATTCAACCCTCGGAATTAGGAAAAATAAGTTTGGCAATAATTTTAATAATGATAATAACCTCAATCTTTTAGAGGTCAGCATCAGGTTGGCACAAAAAAATTTGTACAAAGGTCTTATTATAAAACATAAAAACAAGGTCAGCATTGCCAAATGCTGACCCTTATTTCGAGGGCTATATTGTGCCAGTAGATTTGCAACAAATTGCTCACCTAATAAGCACAACTGCTGTATTAGAATAATCAATGCTTTTAGCAGCCCACATTTCACTTGTTCTAACATTTTCACTATTAAATAAAGATAAACCATCCTGGCTATCTAAAGTCTTACATTCCTTTAACAATAATTTCTACATTTTTTAATCTATTCTTAACATAATATGCAAAAGAGGAAGCTTTACATTTTCTAAAGTTAATGCCGGAAAAATCACAGAAACAATAGTTATATGATAAAACCTACCTAGAGTTTCCACTAATGTCTTCACACAAGTTTCCACCATGTCTTTACACAAGTTTCCACCATGATTTCACACAAGTTTGCATTGTAAGCCATATAAAGCAATAGGGTTTGATAAGCCAAAATTGCACAGTGGTCAGTTGAAGGGAAGACAGTGCTTAAGTCTGAGTTTGATGATGTACCTGATAAACAAAAGTTAGTGAATGCAATGCTTGGTGTTATTTTCTTAAAGTAGACATCAGTTTAGTTCCAGAAAGGTTTGACATGATCCTGGGACAATTTTTTTTGCCTAAACCTACTTCCTCTAGGGTGTAATAAAATGTATGTATTTATAATTATATTTTTGTAGGTTCAGCTTATAATTTAATTTTTATTTAAAGATAGTGTCAGAAATTTTATGAAGAAAAATAAGATGGGGAAATTCTCAGAGGCTGCAAAAGAAGCAGAAGTTCGAGAAGCAGAAGTAGAAAAAGAAGAAGAGGCAAAGGGAAAAACATTCAAAATAAATGATCGTTGTGAAGTCTCAATAAAAAACTTTCCGAAACAACGAGGGATGATCATGTATCTAGGTAAAATCAAGAGATTATACTTAAAATAAATAAAAAGTTAGTTTTTTACAAGTTTTTAAAAATTTAAATTTGTTATATTTTTATTAAATATGAAATAAGTTTTTACAATTTTAATTCTAATTTTTAGGTGAAGTTAAATTTAATAAGGGTTTTTGGGTTGGTGTAAAGTATGATGAACCACTGGGCAAGCATGATGGAAGGTTTCTTTTTATATTTTAGTATTTTAGTTTTGATATAAAAGTCATAATATTAGTTTACTTATTTTTTATCTGTTTTTAAAAATAACCTATAATTATTAGTTATTGGTTATTTTTTTATCTATAAGTTATTTTTTTTTAAATGCCAGCAGCTTTCATTAGCCAATATTGATAAAGTGTAAGATTTCTATTAGGTTATAAAAGCAAATTAAATCATGCTATAAAATGTAATTCTTCCCATAGAAAATAACATTTTGTATTTACAATTGTTGTAGTGGTAGAGTGCTTGCTTTGTAAGAATTTCTGAATTCAAATCCCACCATATCTTTTGCATATCTTTTAATTGTTTACTTGATTGTTTGAACAAAAACTGTTTGTTAATGAATTTAATTTTAAATTACTTGTACTAAAATGTAAATTCAAATATATTTAAAAATAAATACAAAACAGAGATTGTGGTGCCTTGCTTTCCCCTATATGAATAAATAGATTTTGCAGTAAAACAGCTCCAACTATTTTACAAACACAAAATTACGTAAAACTATTGAAATTTAAGCAATAAATTTACACCAATTCAATAAATGTTACAATATTGAGGAACTTATTAATAAAAATATAAATTTAATATAAAAGTGACAATAAAAAATTCCTAATGAAAAAAGTGAAAATTTATTGATTCTAACACACAGTGCTATCCTTAAAAAACTATAAAAGATTTAAACAAATACTCCTGCCCTGATTGCAGATAAAATTGTGCAAACCATAGATAATGAAAATATAATAACTAATGAAAGGGACTCTACATCTAAAAAATCAAATCATTTCAATACTTAACTCAGTGCTTTAGGTTTTGATTGAACATAACATTCATAATCAAATTAAAAATAAAATGAATATGGAAAACCTTTTTTAAATCAAAAAAAGTATTTTTTTTATAGATGTTTTTGTTAACAAAAGTTATCTCTCATCAAAATGCTATCTCTTGATAATTGACTTTCATTGGTACTAAAATTGTTTGCTCCAAGTTATATTCAAAAAAAAATGAAATTATCATGATAAATTTAAATCTTTATTCAGTGTAAAATCATAGAACTTTGGTTTGTAATGTTGTAAATTATTGATTTTTTGAATCCTGATTTTTTGAAGTCCTGTGTGTTTCAAAAATAGTTATGAATAGCCTTTTTTTTTATGTATAATACTTAAATATACATAAATTGTTAGAAAAATTTATTTGAATTATTAGAAAACTGTTAGAAAGTACAGTGTGTGGCCAAATTATTAGTGACACTTAAATTTTTTACTAATTTTTAAATTTAAACTACTTAAATGATTAAATACGTATCTTGTAGTTATTTTTTATTGTTTTTATCATTAGAGAGCTTTATTAAGAATATAAAACAACATAATTACTTATTCATAGCTATTTATTTTTTTATAAAAAGTTTTAAAATAACAAATAAGGTAATAATCCTAATATTTTGTAATGCAACCATTTGCTACAACAATGGCTCTTAGGCATCAGGGTATGCTTTCTATGCAGATATTTGCATTGTCCTGGAGATTGGGGTTGTTATACCACTCTCTAATAAGAATTCTATCAATTACTGCTTGGTAGTGATGATCTCTTTGGCTAATTCCTGTTGTGTGGGTTTATGTCAAATTAATTCCATGGCCAAGGCAAAATGCGCACAATTTTTTCAGCTAGGAATACTGTAACACTCTTAACTTTTTGTCAAGGTGACGAGTCATGCATGAACATATACTCTTCATTACCAGGAACCATTCTTGGACCTGGTGTGCTTCATGGTCCCTCATGGTTCCCACAATGTAGAGGGAACTTGTACCCATGGCTGAGATCACAGACCACACTATTACACTCACAGGATGTTTAACCTTTTCCATAAGGCAGTCCTGGTGGAGTTTTTCTCCTGGGCAGCGTCAAACAAATGAGCTTTTGTCCACCAAGGTTTGAATTTTTGACTTGTCCAAGAAGCAGACCTATAAAATATTACAAGGATTTTTTAAGTTATAAAGCTATAATTTTTTAGAGTTCTTACAATATTATAAGTCAATTTTACTCTACTCCAGTCTTCAATAGTCATTTTCTGGTGTTTTTTAGCTCATACCAGTCGCTTTTTTTTCATGGCTTCAGTTAAGCATGGTTCTTTGGTTGGACGAAGAAACATTTACTTCTCTTCAGCCAACTTTCTCCAAACTGTCTTTTTAGAGATGTTGATTCCTTTATTTTCTTATCATTGTAGCTAGTTGAGCCACACTTTTTTTTCTGTTTTTAAGACAGATGTCTTTGATTTTATGTCACAACGTGGAGTAGTAAACTTTTTTCTGCCACTTCTGCTGATGGGGTCTGGTTCTAGGGGCACAATTGTATCAATTTTTCTTTTGATTAGGTTCACTACTGACTTTGAAACACTTGTAACTGCTGCTATCTTTCTCTGAGAATGTGTAGAATGAAGAAGTAAGGTTTTTACATCCCTACATTTTCTTGGAGTTAAGTCTGAAGGCTTGCCTAAACTAAAAAAATTAATGAGAGGTAAGAATGCTTATGAATCAGGATTTATCCATTAAAGTTAGCAAAAGTTATGAATTAACCATAACTAATTAAATTATTAAGCAGTACTTCTGTTTCAATAGTCCTTAACTCAAAAAACTTGCAAAAAATTGTTCCAAAAATGAATAATTGCACTCAATTTTGAACTAACTCCAACCACATTTTTTAACAATTGACAGCTATATGAGTAATAAGCTAACTTTTTGACAGATATGGTGAACTGAAAGTATTGCCACTATTTAAAAACAGTAATAATGGTATCAGTAACTAAAATACACAAGAAAAGTTATTTAATGACAATATGTTTGCTTGCAAAATTTGTTTAAACTTTAAAATTACAAAAAAAGTAAAGTGTCACTAATAGTTTTGTCACCCTCTGTATATATTGTTAAAAAGTATATACTGTTAAAACCAATGACAATTCTCATAAGGTAGAAATCATTTGTCTAAATAAAATGTCCTGACAGTGTTAATTATAGAGGCAAAAACAGTCTGCTAGTATTGTTCCAGAGGAGAATGTCAGATGGAAATATGAAAAATTATAAATAGTATAATTATGCTAGTATAATTGTTGCAATATTAAGCATTAACATTTTTATTTATTAATTTTCATACACCGCTGGAATTTAAAAAATTTAAAAAAAGATCCCATCAATACACAATTCGTCATGATTTAAAAAAGAATAATACCACCATAAAATAACATTTGATAATCTTTTTTTTTTGGTATTACATTTTCATTGAAATACTAATCATAATGATTATCAAATATGAATTCAAATTGATAATCATTTTTAATAAAATCAAAGTTTTAGGATTCAAAAAAGTATAAGCTTAGTTAAATGTACATAGAAATAGAAAGGATATCATGTGCTTTTTAAATGATCTATATTTTAAGTGTTAGAAAAAATTAAACACTTAAAATATAGAATAATAAATATATAATAATATCTACATCAGTAAGAATATATATATATACATACATACATACATACATACATACATACATACATACATACATACATACATACATACATACATACATAATACATATATATATATATATATATATATATATATATATATATATATATATATATATATATATATATATATATATATATATATATATATATATATATATATATATATGTATAATAGGGTGGTAGTCAAAAATTAAATTTTCAGATTTTGTCTGGGACAACCTCTAGTCCTGTTCCTATTGATCTCATGAACTCATGTGCAAAATTTCATAAAAATATTCCTTCATTAATGGGTGCCACATGCCAACTGATAAAATCACATGTACGCAATAGAAAAGATAGCCGTGTAAATTAATGTGTTGTTGAATATTATTGAAATCTTTAAATAAATTTTTTTATCTATAAATCCATTTTGAACACAAGCAGAAGTCTTTTCAATGAGGTGTACTCTTTATGTTTTTTTTGAGAATCTGACCAGTTGTTAAATTTATCAACTAATTAATGTTCTGTATATGAAAAATATTTATAAATTTCCAAATACAGATAAAAAAAACAGAAATTTTACTTTATAGCATTTTTAGAAATTTGTTACATTCAAATAGTTATAGTGCATAAATTTTTATAGTGCTTAATTATTAACTACTTAGCTGCAGCCCACTTACTTATTTTTTCTATCCCAGAATTCCTTGTAATTTGCCACCAAACTGCCATTTTGTATGTTTATCCCTATCAGACTACCAAATTAATTATGTTAACTAAAAAATTTTATTTTTAACAATTTTGCAGTGGAATATCTCAATTGTGAAAAGTCAGTATACATTTAAGTTGTTATTTTGTAATATAAATTATGTAAACTACTTTGAATTTTATTTTATATAAATTCATATCTCTAAACTCAAAAAAGATACTGAATAATGGATATCACTGAATATATACTAAATGAATAAAATTTTATAACTTTTGCAATTCACATCATGCTTATTGCATAACTTTATTTGTATTTTTCTAGATTAATAAATATCAGAAAATGTCACAATCAAAACCTGCAACTAGATCTGCAACCGAAATTTACCTTCTCGGTTTCACAAATGCCTCCATTAATGGTACTAGACTACCGTCACGAAAGCAAGCATTACAGTTTTTCTTCCATCAGTTGAAAATAAACAAAAAAACTGTGAGAGAAAGTTCGGACATTACTATTAAAACAGTTGCTGATTTTTGGAACAAAGCTTACATGCCAATGACAATATTGCAACATGCAATTGCGAGGCTAGAGAAAATATACAACGAGTGGAGAAATCTGCAAAAGGCTTCAAAAAGAGGATGAGCAACTCAGATAGCGAAAGAAACAGCCTTTGTTGCATCATTTGAAGATACGTTCGACATTTCTCATGTTGATGCCGAGAGGCTTATACAAAATCCAGAAGACAAACTTTTTCTTAAAGCTCAGCTTGGAAATGGAAGACACTCAAGTTCAATGGCACAAATAGACAGAAAATTGGCAGTCAAGTTGAAGCGTAAACATGAGAGACAAGAGGCTATAAAAGCCAGAACAGAACGAGAAAACTTGAGACATGCTGTCAGCAACGGTGAAGCTGTAGTTGAAACATTTGAATCAGATTCAGAAAAAAGTTGCAATGAGAACGTAGATTCTGACCATGACTCAGCAGTGACACTGCAGACAAAACAACCTCGTCCAAAAAATATTGTCAGTCCACAAGTTGCAGCAGCATCGAACGAAGATCAGTGACCGAATTGCGGTTTATGCTTTGACTTCATTCTCAGTTGCTGTTGGTCAAAACCCAAGTGAACTAGCTCTGAATCGCTGGTCAATTCGACGCAATAGAATGAAACATAGAGACGAAACAATTTTGAAATTGAAGGAAAGTTTTGGTGAAAATATTAGGGATGTTCCACTCGTAGTGCATTGGGATGGCAAGTTACTCCCTGATATATCAGGAAAACATGAAAAAATAGATCGCTTGCCTATTCTTGTTTCGGGTCAAGGTATAAAACGTCTATTGAATGTGCCTAAGCTCCCAAATGGCACTGGAGAGGCAATGGCAAATGCAGTTGTAACAGCAATCAACGACTGGGATCTTGCAGAGAATATAAAAGCCATGTCTTTTGACACTACAGCCAGTAATTCTGGGATTCGCTCTGGTGCAGCAGTTCTTATTGAACAAAAGATGAATAAAGAGCTGCTCCATCTTGCATGTCGGCACCATATTTTTGAAGTTGTTCTTGGAGATGTGTTTAACTCATTAGCTGGACCATCTACTGGACCAGACATTTTGATGTTTAAAAGGTTTCAAACAGCATGGCCATCAATCGTTCGTGACAGATATGAAGACGGTATATCAGATCCTGAAACAGCTTTAGTTTTTAGCAGCAACAGAGAAATGATGAAAGAAGCTATTGATTTCATTCAGAACTGCTTGCTGACAGAGAACCAGCCTCGTGATGATTATAGGGAACTTTTAGAACTGTCTTTGATCTACCTGGGTCATATTCCTCCTCGCGGGGTTCATTTTATGGCTCCTGGGGCTATGCATCGGGCCAGATGGATGGCCAAGGCTATTTATTCAATCAAAATTTTTCTCTTCAGATCCCAGTTTCGCATGACGAAGCGTGAAATAAATTTATCACGTTTCTTGAATATTTTTGTCTGCTTTGTCTATCTTAACTCATGGTTTACTGCTTCACTGTCCATTCAAGCTCCACTGAATGATCTCATGTGCCTTAAACGACTCATACAATTCAGGACAATAAATTTAAATGTTGCGAATGTAGCGATAAAGGCATTGTCTCGTCATATGTGGTACCTCAGTGAGGAACTGATTGCCTTTAGCTTTTTTGATGATCGTGTTGATGCAGCTACAAAATACGAGATGGTAAATGCAATGAAAACAAAAACTGGAAATGGAATTCCTGCAAAACGTGTTCAACTACGTGAAAACAACATTTCATCATCAGAGCTTGCTGATTTCATTAACTCGAACACCATGAGGTTTTTTGTTATACTGGGCATCTCAACTTCTTGGCTCGAATTGGATTCATCTTTGTGGAACGAGGACCAAGTTTTTATTGCAGCTAAGCATTTTGTAGCCGGTTTGAGCGTTGTGAATGACAGAGCAGAGAGAGGAGTTGCTCTTATCCAAGACTTTAACCAAATTCTAACAAAAGATGAAGGACAAAAGCAAGCACTTCTCCAGGTTATGTCTGAGCATCGAAAACAGTTTCCAGATGCCAAGAAATCTAGTGTTGTTAAACAGGACTAAATAGTCATTTTTCCATTCAAAACAAAATGAAAAACTAAAATGATATTGAAATTATAGTTAATTTTTCATGGTTTTCAATGTTCAATACTTTGTTATTTAAATTTTGCACATAAGTTTGTTATGCTAAAAGGAACAAAAATAGAGGTTGTCCCATCAATTTACTTTGAAAAAGTTTTTTGAGCACCACCCTAATATATATATATATATATATATATATATATATATATATATATATATATATATATATATATATATATATATATATATATATATATATATATATATATATATAATCGGGTGCATTGGAAAACAGAATTTTTTTAAAATTGCCTTGTAATAGCTCTAAATATATGCTACATAATAAAATATCACTGAATTAACAAAAAATTTCGAAATTAAAATATTTTTAGAGTTGCCTCTAGTCCCTTAAACATTTTAGGGCCCCTAATATTCTGGGAAAAAAAAATTCTTCAAAAGTAGATCAACCTGGTACTCAAAAAAAGTGAAATTTTATAAAAAGTTCAAAAATAATAATTGTTTTAGAAAAAAACTTTAAAAAAAAAAAATTATTGAAAAACCTGTAAAAATGCACTTTTTTTATTTTTAGTTGAAAAACCATGGTTATTATGCAATGAAATTCAAAATAATAATTTTTACATAAAACAAATATTATTTTCAAACATTTTATAAAAATTTCTCCCTTGCGAGTCAGGCTATTTGTCAGTGGATGTAGCAGCACTCCCTTGCGAGTCAGGCTATAAAATAGTCGATGTAGCAACACTCCGCGCATGATCTACAGCAAAAAAAATTAAAATAAAAACATTTTATTAAAAAAATTAAAAATAAAAACATTTTATTAAAAAAAATAAAAATAAAAACATTTTATTAAAAAAAATAAAAATAAAATCATTGTTTATATTGTTAAAAACATTCAGAATGTTTTTAAAAACATTCTGGTCAATTAAATTTGCGTTATTGTGGTTTTTTTAAAAAACGATTTATTTGTAATTAAATTAATGGTTTTTACTTTCGTCCAACACAAAAATATTGGACGAAAGTCAAATGTAATTAAAAGTGACGTATGTGTTGGCGTAAGAATCACTTTTTTCCTTCCGCTCTTCCCAAAGACAACAAACTATAGATCTATATATACACATATATATATATAGAGAGAAAGAGGCTTGGACAATGTATATATATATATATATATATATATATATATATATATATATATATATATATATATATATATGTGTATATATATATATACATATATATATATATATATATATATATATATATATATATATATATATATATATATATATATATATATATATATATACACACACACACATATATATAGAGAGAGGCTTGGACAAGAATGGGATGTGATCGCGCTCTGTAACTGACCACACTAATATTTTTTTTCTTTACAACTTGACCACCGCTATTTTGATGTTTTAACAGTTGATCTTTTTTAAAGTTTTTATTTTACGCTTTAAATAAAACCATTAAATTAATTATAATGATTGTTTACATAAACGCATGTGTAAATTAATAAAAAATATTATATATAAATTTTTTTTATGTGGGCATGTGTTTTTTATGATTAATTTAAACGTTTGAAACTATTTTTCTATGTCTTCCTAAATATCTTTTTAACCATTATTTTTTAAGAATGAATCTTTTTTTAAGTTACTTTAATTTATGAATAAGTTCAAAACCTTTTTTGAATGCTTGTTTTGTGACTTGCTTTTACACATTTTATGTGAATTATACAAGAATATAAAATAATTTTATTTATTTATATAAGCATGTATTTTGTTGATTAATATAAAAGATTTTAAGCATTTAGTAATGTTCATACAATTCATTTTTATAGTCATTTTATTTTTTGAAAAAAAATTTTTTTTTTTTTTTATTACAATAGGAATGAATAAGTTGAAATCTTTTATAATAGTTTTTAAATTTGTTATGTGAAGCGCTTATTAATAAAGTTGTAATGCTCAAATTAAAATTAAATTAAATTGCTTGTTGGTAGTTTATTTTATTTAAATTGCAGGCGCATTTTATTTACTTTTTTCTTATTTTTGCAAATAAAAAAGTTGAAAAACTTTTTTTTAACTAGACTTACAAATTAAAGCATGAAATTATTAAAAATTACTATTTTAAAAAGAAACAATTTTTTTATACGATTTTTTTTTTGGCAAATTTTTTGAAAAAATAAATGTTTATATAATTTAAAAATATTATATACAATACTTTTTAATAAGATTGATAAAATTTGTTCATTTAATAAACAATCATTTGCAACAATTTGTCACTTAATTTAAAAGTGTTTTGAGTAACTTTAATAAAACGTTTAAAAAGATAAGTTTTAATAACATTTATTTCAAATGTAATAAAAAACGTAACAAAAAGTTTCGCTTCGAGTTTAAGTTTTTTATTTTTATTTTAGTGTTTTTATAATTTCTTTTTTGTGTAAAGAATTTTTCTTTCGTTTCTTTTTTTGTTAAGAATTTTTTTTTCGTTAGTTTTTTTTTAACTTATTTCTAGTTTAAGTTTAGCTTAGCATTTCTACATTCAGCGCATTTCTTAAATCATCAAAACATATGAGCAATTGTGGACAAGTTGTCGAAAAATAAAATAGTTTGCATGGTCAGCAATAGTGCTTGATCGCACACCATTCCTATTCAAGCCTATATATATATATATATATTTACACACACACACACATACACACACACATTCCTAGTGTACATTACCATGTAAATCCCTTAGTAAGTATTGAGTATTGCTTTCTACACATTTGGACCACTTTTCTGGTAATTTGTGGATACCACAATGTTTATGAAGCAAACCAATCAGGCACCCAATTTTTGTAGGAATTGAAACTTCTTTGTAGGAATTAATGTGCGGCTCAGCAAATGTGTGTCCCATCAATGAAGACAAATGTTAGTTGAAAGGGGCTAAGTCTGGTAAATACAGCAGGTGGGATAGCAGCTTTCGGCTAAGTGCTTTGATTATATCCAGAGCTGGGTTTGCTTTGTGTGCAGGTACATTCTCATGTAACAAAATTACTTTGCCATATCTTTCAGTCTATTCTGGTTGTTTTTCTATCAATGTAGGGTTCAAATTGATCATTTGTTGTCTGTAGCGATTAGTATTAACATTTTAACCAGGTTAACTTATAGGATACTTATAATACACCACACCTTTCTGATCCAAACACAGAGCGTTGTCTTTTTGCTGAATCTATCTGGTTTTGCAGTCGATTTTTTTGTTGTCCTGGTTTATTATTATTTTTATTATTAGCATAATTAGGTGTAATTTATATTTTCATTGTTTTAATTTTTTAATTTATGCTTGCTTTTATTTATTACTATTATTATTATTATTTTTTTTTTGTTTATTCTATTTTTTATATTTACGTGTCACTTCAATATCTAGTTTTTAAGTATATGAGTGGCACTTAACCTAATTTTGTAAAAATTATAACAAAACTTGTAAAATATTATAAAAAAAAAACTCTGAGCTGTTGAAACCATCATTTGCGTGTTGAAAATTAAATCAAAAAATTAATGCTTTCTGCAAATCTTCACTTTCAGGTAAAAAATTTGACATTTTTAACACGATACAAAAGTATGATGTTGTTTGTTCAATGGCTTGATGTATATTAAATATGTTTGACAGTTGTTATAACAACCAAACAAAAAAAAATGAGCCTCGTTAACAAAAAATGTTTCCTAACTACACATTTGTATCATAATGCTCACTCGTGTATATATATGTATATCATACATCAGAACGCACTTTTTTTTGTGTATTGCGTATTGAGTATGCTACTCATATCATACTCAATACGCAACTCAACGTACGCAATTTCTTTGAGTATAATACTCAATATGCAACTCGTTGTACACATTTTTATTGAGTAGAATACTCAATACACAACTCATAATACGCATATTTTTTGAGTATTTTGCGTAAAAATACGCAAATTTTTTGAGTGTAAAATATAAATTAGTTGTTAAAGTATATATTTTTTTATAAATAACAAACAAAAACACTAAATTATAATTTAACCATTATAATTTGTTTTTTAAAATAAATTATTAAGGTTTGCGTGTCGAAAATCACGTCTTGAAGCCTCTAGGGAGTAAGTAGCATTGCTTTTAATGACTTTATAAGCTTGCTTCAAATAACAATTTACAATTTGCTGTTTTACAAGTTGATAAACTTTGAGTTGCTTTGTTTTGTAAGTTGATAAACTTCTAGCGTTTGTATTTGAAATAATGACTTTTTTTATAATTTTTTGTTACTTTTATGAGGCTATAGATGTATATAAGATGCAAGTATATATCTTTTTATCTATAGTAAATAAGTTAGATAAATAAAATAAATCATTTTAATCTTTAATCTCATATAAACTAAAGTAATTTATATATGTAATGTAATTTAAACTAGTTTTATAATATTGCTTATTTGCTTAACAAAAGTTTTATTTTAGATTTTTTGCTTTAACATGTATGGAAGATCCGCCAAACGAAAATTAGGTTCAGACTCTAATGTAAAGAGTTTGAGAAAAAAAAAAGAAAAAAGTATAAATAAAGAAGATAAAGAAAATCAGTCTGTAAATAAAAAAATAAATTCTGATAGAAGTAATCGTGCCTTAGCCGTATTGTCGAATAAAAATAGTTAACCATCGTGCAGCGAAAGCATAAGCAATGCTTTATTAACAAATATAAGTATTAAACGATATGTTAAAGAGATTAATGAAATTAAACATAACTTGAAAAACAATAAATTTCCGCATAAAATTTTCAAATTTGGTGACACTGAAAAAACTTACAGTTCGGTTTTAAACTTTTTTCATTGCCGAACCGAAATCGATTTTAAGCCCGGAAAGAAAAATTACATTTTACCTGCATTTATTGCTATAAGGTATTACATGAACCACTAGGTAAAAGTGGTAATTTTTTTAAGCATTTTAATTCCACACAATGTAACGGCAAAGACGATTTTATGGCTTGGAAAAAGGCTTATGATGATATAAGTTTTGATAATGATGATGACTCGTTGTTAGATGACAATATTATGAATCTGACTAAATATGTAATGTCATCCAATATGGCAACACAAGAGCTAGGTTACATTCATCTAAAAAGACTTTTAGAGCGTCATAAAATTAATTTACCATGCGAGAAGTCTTTTGTCTATAATATAGTTCCTATGGTAGTTGAAAAGATAAAAAAAACAATCACTAACTGCCTTAGAAAAGCCAAAACTATTACATTAATAGGTGATATCTGGGATAGCCGCCAGCTGACCGATTTTTTTGCCTTATGTTGCCAGGTTACCTTTTATCAAGCTTTTTAATGTTGATTTGTTTTTACAAAGCATATAAAAAACATTGTTTTGAAACTATTAAATGTCCAGTTACTCAAGCAGAGATTGAATTCTATTTATCATTGATGCTCCCAGCATAAAGATTTACGCTTTTGAATCAAAGAAATAGCGTACATATTGGTGACTTGGTACCAAGTTTACATTTATTAATCATGCAATATAAGGAAATGGCTAAAAAAGATGATAAAAAGAAAAAATTTTGCGAATTGCTGATAACTAATGTAAAAAAACAATTTGAGCATGAGCTTAACTCTGCTGTTTATGCAGCTGCTGCAGTTTTAAATGTTTCTAAACTTTATCTATGGTATCAAAGACCGATTGCAAAAGCCACAGTCAATTTGGGACTAAGTTCATTAGTAATCTTGGCAATTGAATTTAATAAAAAAAACGAAAAAAACGATTTGACAGCAAGTGGTTCTAATAATAGTTTCTCTCAAAAAAGTGTTCCTGACGATGAAGCCTTTGATCAGTTTTATCAAAGCATAGAATTGGATCAGGTAGAGTACAACAAAAAAGAACTTAGCATCGAACACCTAGCTGACAAAGAAAGGAATAACTTTGTAAACATTTTAAGAAATCATAATTTCACTAACAAAACTCATTATGATGCATTTTGGTTTGAGAAAAGAAAAGAATTGTCATATCTTTATAATTTGTGTCTCATGTTTTTTAATATACCGACATCCTCAGCTTATGTTTAACATTTTTTTAGCATATGTGGTGTAGTTAATCGAAAAAGAGCCGGCAACATGACCAATGAAACACTAATAAATCGTGCCTTTTTAAAAAGTAACTTAACCATACTTAATGAAATGGCTGAGTGAAAATAATTCTTCAGTTGTTTGAAAATTTTCTTCATTACTTTTGTTTTTGTTTATGAATTGAAAATCTATTTTAGAAAAATATAATTTTTTTTTTCTCTTTCATTTCGTTTTTCTGTGTGTTCATTATATAAAAAACATTATTACTTTTAGAACAAAATTATATTTTACACTAAAAAAAACCTGCAAATTACTCAAAAAAAATGCGTATTATGAGTTGTGTATTGAGTATTCTACTCAAAGAAATTGCGTACATTGAGTTGCGAATTGAGTATGATATGAGTAATATACTCAATACGCAATACGCAAAAAAAAGTGCATTCTGATGTATGATGTGTACATATATATATATATATATATATATATATATATATATATATATATATATATATATATATATATATATATATATATATATATATATATATATATATATATATATATATATATATATATATATATATATATAAATTAGTAAAAACACTTATCTAATTTTTGATTACTTCTAGTAATCAAAAATTAGATAAGTGTTTTTACTAATTTATTATTGCTCTGTTCTTTTAGAACATTGAGCACTCTGTTTGTAAAATACACTAACATAATTTATATATATATATATATATATATATATATATATATATATATATATATATATATATATATATATATATATATATATATATATATATATATATATGTATATATATACAAATATGGTATCCTTTTTATTTCTATGCACATTTTAACTAAGCTTATAAACTTTGAATCTAAAATTTTTGATTTTAATAAAAATGATTATCAATCTAAACTCATATTTGATAATCATTTTGATTGGTATTTCAATGAAAATGTAATACCAAAGAAAATGATTATCAAATTTTTTTTTTGTGGTGGTATTATTTTTTTTAAATGAAACTTCAAACCAGCAAACCTGGTATTATGATTCAACTTCAATAATGTTAATTTTAAACCTCCTGATAAACCTTTGATACACCTCTATTACATTACATTCTATACACAGCTATGCATAAAAGTTTAATCGAGATATTAATTTCAATGAAATTTTTCTGTGTCTATTCAATCAAAAAAATATGGAAAAACATGTCTCAATAATTGTATTAATCAATTGTATTTTTATTTTTTCTTGATATTTTTTTTATTTCCTATTTTAGACTAACATAGATAATATAAAACAAAAGAAAATAAACTTCAAATCTGTTTCTATTAAAGTTGTTTTGTTTATGTCTTTTGGCTTTACCTTGTTTACTTTAAGCAAACCTGGTGTGTCTTCTAAGATTTAAACTTTTCTCATAACTTTCTTTCATAATTATCTGTCACTGCTCGAACATAACTTTCCAATAGTTTGCCGATCCATGTCGATGATGTGTTTTTGTTAATTTGGACAATGAATTTGGAGTAACTAGAGTTAACAAGACATTTGCTAATGAACATGTGCACGTTTTCTTTGGTGTACTTTAAACACGACTGCCTGAAGACTCTTGCTCCTGATTTTGAGCCATACAGTTGAAATTTTAAGTTTTGGTCAAATTGTGTCTGAAATATCCTTGCCACAGTCAAGCAAAGTTACTTTAATATTGATATCTCATAAAATAACGTTTTAAAAAAAGTTATAGAAATTCTTCTGAATTTGATTTAGCTTTATTGAACGTGCACATGTGCACACTCTGGACACAAAAAAACGTTATTGATATATTTGCTTGTCTTTTTTAGAACTAAGTCGTGGTGCTCTGCTTCCTATCTCTGCCAAAACAACTGATCAAGCCTATAATAAATTTTAAAAGGAATTATATGGAGTTTCACCATTGCAAAATTACTTATAATATTTTTATCTATAAAATATATATTGTATAAAACAATTGCGTGCATAAAAACACATTAATAATACCTCTGCTAAATAAAAGTATAATATCTGAGTGCCTTATAAGTTAAATTAACAAGAAATTTTATTTAATAAAAGTCTCCCTAAATACATAATATTAGAATTCACCATAGAAGTTGTTGTTTGTAAGGGTTGTTTTTTTTTGTAGTTTTTAAGGGTTTTTTGGGGTTGCTTATGTCTTTTCGTTTATAATAAGTTTACAATAATGAGTGTACAAATGCTATGGCCCAAAAACAAAATGTTTATAAAATTTTGAGTGAATCTGATGAACGACTCTAAAATTATTATCCAAAAACATCCAAGCAGTTTTTAAGGAATAACAACCAAAAAAAGCAACTTTTATTTAAATCACAAAACTTCACTAAAAACCATAGATTGAAAAAGATGGCCAGGGAAGGCAATCTTATTAATATGTTTTTAAGTACAGAAAGTTTCAGCACTTTAGAAGTTTCATATATTCAGTTATAGGGTACTATTTTTTTTTTTGTAGTTTTTAAGGCATACCTACCTGTACATAGATGCATATATTCATACATATATACATATTTTTTTTACTTTTTATTTAGTGTAAAAGGTGAAAGATATTTTACATGTCCTCCAAAATATGGTGGTTTTGTTCGACCTAGTCAAGTTGAAGTTGGAAATTTTCCTGAAGAATTAGACTTTATGGGTGATGATGAAATGTGATATTTGATGATGAAATGTGATAACTCTTCTCTGTCCAGCAAATAGAAAGCATTTGTAGTATTTACAAAGTAATTTGTATAAAAATTATAATATATTGTGTTCTATTTATTGTGTTACAAATAATGTTTTACTTATTAATATCAATTAAAAAAGTATTTTTTTCTCTCACTAAATAAATTTTTAAACAATTGCTTTAATTTTTTTTTGTTTGTTTGTTTCTTAATTGTTTTTTGAGAATTTTATTATTATTTTTGCAAATTTTTTGCACAAATTAAATAATATAATAACATTCTTAAATAATTCCATTGAAAAAGTATTATTTTCATTGTAAGTATATTATTATTTATTTATTTTTTAACGATAAAAAAGAAAATAATTTTTTTTTATTTACTATTTATCTTGCAATATTTTGCATGAATAGCAAGAAAAATTTATTGGACCTCACAATTTATAAATAAATTATAAGTTAGAAAATATAATAATACATAAAAATAAAATACAATAGATTTTTTTTTTCTACATGTTTTTTATTATGTTTCTATCATATTTTAAAAATTTTCTTTGTGAAACAAATGTCTTGTGGAACACTCAAAAAATGTTAGTTATGATTTTGAAACATCTTTTAATTTTAAATTAAACTTTATGTAATATTTAGATTAATTTTTTTTAAAAGTTAAAGAAAAAGCTAGCTATATCTTCCTAAAATTTTCTGTGAGAAATACAATTACTTTCTCTTTAAATTCACTTTTACAAAAACTGAAGCTTCAGCTTCAATAAAATTTCTTCAGCTTTACTAAAACTATATGTTTAACTTCAGTAATACCTTCTATCTATACCCTGAACTGTTAGTCAAAATATGTACTAAAGCTGCTACCTTTCTACCTGCTACCTATCTCAGTATGATGTTGTCTGTGTCTTTTTATATAAACTTTAGCAGGCTGAAAAAATTTCTGCACACTCCAAACTGTTAAAGGATACTGAAAGTTTAAAAAGATTTTTTGATTAATTTTTTTTTAATTCTTTTTTTTGTGTGTGTAGGAAGCTGTATAGATTAAATTTGGCATTTTAATAATTTTTAAAATGCCAAATTTAATATTGAAAAAATTTAAAAAGTAACAAAAAATGATTTTTTAAAAAAATAATAATAATAAAAATTTTGAAATAAAAAAACAGAAAACAATAATTATACCACTATATATTTTTAAAAAGTAGCAAATATATATATATATATATATATATATATATATATATATATATATGTATATATATATATATATATATATATATATATATATATATATATATATATAT
>NC_088928.1:32950000-32975000 GCF_038396675.1 Hydra vulgaris
CATGTCGAAAAAATAAAGAAATTAGTCTACATAATATTTTGAAATTGGTGAAAAATCCAAATTTTCTTTCACAAAAACCTATTTTATTACTCGGTGGCGTATAAAAAACTTTTTTTATACCCTAATAAACTGTTTCCAAACCCGGAAAAAACTATAATTTGAATAGTTTTTTTATTAGTGTTAAATGAAGTCTAAAAAAAATAATAATTGGATCCATGGAGTAACATGCCCCGGACACTAACCTTAATGGCCCCTACTTAATTAACATTAGAGAGCAATAAATTGAAAATCCGGAAATTTGATCGGAAAATATTTTTAGAAAATGTATATACCAAGGTACTGAAATAATAATTTAAAATTTAACAACTACTTTCCAATGCGAAGACAAAGTATTTAAACTAAATTTGCGTTACTAATAATAAGTGCTTTAATATTTTTTTAAATAATATTCAAAATGGCGAGACTAAAAGCTAGAGCTTATATATTTTTTTATATTTTTTTATATTTTTTTAAATAATATTCAAAAATTACGAGACTAAAAGCTAGAGCTTATTTATTTGAAGAAGAAAGCCTGATAGAAAACTCAACTCAGATAACTTTTGCAACAAATAAAGAATTAATTCTTAACTTTCAGTTTAAAAGATCTAGTAACAAGTTAACTCCATCCAAAAGGTTTATTGGTTGTACTGATGGGCCCAATAAATTTGCAAAGTGCTCCGGACTTGTCAATTGCCCAGACAACTGTATTCTTTTTGCAGTAAAAAAACCATGGTTAGACGGAGGTTATAAAGATGGATTATTAACGGATAAATCCATAAGGTAAGTTTTATAATTTCAATTTATAATAAAATAGTTATTATAAATTTGTATAATCATTCGAACTTAATAAGCTAGTAGATGATTAAGGTTTTTTTGTAGTACCACTGCAACTAATTTTTTTAGTTGTTATTACGTGTGGATTATAGCTTAATAATGCAAAATATAAGGTGCATCTTAAAGTTAATATTTCTATTTTATTTAATGTATTATCTTAATTTTTTCAGGAATAATATTACTCGTTTAATCGATAGTTGGGAGACATTAAAGAAAAGTAAGAATAAAGACTCTAAAGCAGCAGAGAAATCTAGGGAAGAATTCAAAAAGAAGGGGGAGCAGGTATTTTGGATTGGTAAAGATAATATTAAGGAAATCTTAAAAAAAACGAGCCTTGATAAACTTTCATACTATGTTGATATCCAATTTTTAAAAGACCAAAAGTCCAGTCGTCTAATGACTTTGGGGAGCAAAGACATGAGATATAAAACGGTAAATAAAGATAAGAAGCCTTTAAAAAGTTGTAATATTAAACAGTTACCCCAAATAGACAAATCAACTACAGATCTAGAGCTTCTCTCAGATATCAGTGACGTGAGTACAGAATCAGATATTTCTTTTGATTTATCGCAACTCGGCCCAAGTAACGCAAAACAAGAGTTAAGGAAAGGTTTTGTTAAAGATATTGCCATGACATCAGTCTCAAAAAATATTTCATCAAGAGATCTAGTGCATGTATGTACGGATTTAATCGTAAGTTCAGGCGGAAATGTGGCTGATTTTTCAGTGTCTCATTCAACTATTTGGCGAGCTCAAAAAAAATCTATTCGGGAAAATGCTGAACAATATAAGAAAAATGTAAAAATTGCTACCACTAAAGCTACTTTTCCCATAATAGCACATTTTGATGGAAAAATTATCGAAGACATCACAGAAGGTATAAAATCAAAAAGAGATCGATTTGCGGTCTCGGTAAATATTGATGGTAAAATGAAGCTCCTTGGCATTCCAGCAATTGATCGTGGTACTGGACAAGCTCAATACGATGCTTTAGTTAAAATACTGGATGAGTATGGAATATGTGATGACGTGAAAGGTTTATGTTTTGATACAACAGCTACAAATACAGGAAGACTTTCTGGTACAAATGTCAGGTTTAGTCATAAACAAAACTCAATTCTACTAGAGCTGGCTTGCAGGAGGCATGTTTATGAGTTACATCTAAAACACTTCTGTGAAAGACAGTGCAGTGGAAAAACTAAATCTCCAGAAAACCTAATGTTTAAACGGTTCCAATTAAACTGGAATGACATTAAAAGTAGCATTGACTCTTCAAAGTTTGTAAAATATGACACTCAATCTATTGCTACCACTTTCTTAGAAATCCATAAACTCGATGCTGTAAAATATTGCGAGATTGCTCTAAAAAAAAACACTTTTCCCAGAGGAGACTACAAGGAGTTATTGAAACTAACCCTAATGTACTTATGCCCTGAAAGAGATTTTAAAATTCAAGCTCCAGGGTGCGTGTCTCATGCACGTTTTATGTCCAAAGCTATTTATTATCTCAAGATTCGGATATTGAGTTTGCAACTGTCTTATGAATTGACAGACGATCAAAAGAACGAAGTGCAGTCTACTGCTGAGTTTATCTCAATCTTTTACACCGTCTGGTTTTTAAAAACCTCTTTACCTTACGCTGCGCCTTACCAAGATATAAAAGCCTATTGGCAAATGACAAAATATAGAGGTTACGTAAAACAATATGTTCAGAATTCTGAAACAATTTTAAATGGAATTGATGCCACAATGGTTTCAATGGAATCACATTTATGGTACCTTGATGAAACTTTAATTCCGCTGGCTCTCCTAGACCAAGGTATTTCTGTTGCAGAGAGAGAAGAAGTTGCAAAAATGGTCTTTTCGAAACCAGTTCCTGAATTTTTTCGGCATTCCGAAAAATTAAATTTGTTAAAAACTCTTAACTTTAACCTAGAAAAACCACCAAGTATTGCCCAACTAGTGGGAGAAAACTCTTGGTTCATATTTAGTTTGTTAAACCTTACTAAGCTAAATGATAAACTTTGGTTAAACAGCCCGGCACCACTATGGGAGTATATTGAACAGTTTAAGATTTTTTCCCAGTTTTTTTCCAACCTTGCAGTGGTTAACGACGTTTCTGAAAGATCTATTAAAGTTGTATCAGACTTTGTAAATAACGTTCACAATGAAGACGATCGTCAGGACTTACTGCTAGCTATTCACCAAAGGAGAGAAAACCTTAACAAGGCAAAGACTAAAGAAGATTTGCAATTAGCATATCAAGCAATTGCAAAATAGATAATATAGTTTTTAAATGATGACTTTTATTTAATGATGTAATATTGATTTGTAAATATGTATTTTTTATTTAATTATACTTAAACATATCATTCTTTTTTATTTTTTATTTTTTACAAAACCAAAAAAAACTTTGCAACAATACCAAGAAAATCATTTAAAGTTGAAAAGCTACCATATACTTTCTAATCTTGAGGCAATAAAACTAATAACAACAATACCACTTTTAACAATGTTGCAGTAAGTTCATTAAGTCTTTTTTATTATAAAAATAACTAAAATAAACAATTGTTATTAGGCTATTAAGGTTAGCGTAAGGGTTAGGTTACCTCGAAGGATAAAAGAAATTTTTTTTTAGACCTGTATATACCTCATTTGACACTATTATTAAAAAAATCTAGGTTATTGATTTTTCCGCGTCTGGAAACAGTTTATTAGAAAATCAAAAATGTTTTTTATACGCGATTGAGTGATAAAATAGATTTTTAAGATGGAAAATTTGGATTTTTCACCAATTTTAAAAGATTCTGTAGACTAATTTCTTAATTTTTTCAACATGCTCCATTTATGTGATTAATATTCAATCTAACATATAACATTTAAAAGAATAAAAAAAAAATTTCGATAAATTTTAAGGTCCCCGCCAGGCCTTTAAAACACCCATCATTTTTGGCCCAAAATCGAACTGGCGGGGACCCTAAAAATTAAATTTTTTTTTTTTTTTTTGCTCAAACTTATTTTTATACAAATAGTCAATTTATAAATCGGTTCGCAAGTTCGATTTCGAAAATTGATAAAATATGATATATATATATATATATATATATATATATATATATATATATATATATATATATATTTTTATATATATATATATATATATATATATTTATATATTTCTAAAAAACATTTTAGAAATATATATATATACTTTTTTTTTGCGGAAAAAACCATATTTATAATTTTCATGTATATATATATATATATATATATATATATATATATATATATATATATATATATATATATATATATAGATCTATAGTTTGTTGTCTTTGGGAAGAGCGGAAGGAAAAAAGTGATTCTTACACCAACACATACGTCACTTTTAATTACTTTTGACTTTCGTCCAACATTTGCGTGTTGGACGAAAGTAAAATCCATTAATTTAATTACAAATAAATCGTTTTTAAAAAAAACCACAAAAACGCAAATTTAATTGACCAGAATGTTTTAAAAACATTCTGAATGTTTTTAACAATATAAACAATATTTTTATATTTATTTTTTTTAATAAAATGTTTTTATTTTTTTTTACTGTAAATCATGCACGGAGTGTTGCTACATCGACTATCTTATAGCCTGACTCGCAGGGGAGTGCTGCTACATCGTATATATATATATATATATATATATATATATATATATATATATATATATATATATATATATATATATATATATATATATATATATATATATATATATATATGTATATATATATATATATATATATATATATATATATATATATATATATATATATATATATATATATATATATATATATAGATATATATATATATATATATATATATATATATATATATATATATATATATATATATATATATATATATATATATATATATATATATATATATATATATATATATATATAGAACTCCTATATGTTGTCCGAAAGTTTTTTCCATATTTTGTTGACAAAAAGTAAAAATTAAAATGCAAGACCAGAATTTTTTTTTTTATCAATTAATGGACTGCCTGCCCAAACCAAACCCTCAGTCAATGTAGCAGCACTCCGTTGCGAGTCAGGCTATTTGTCAGTCGATGTAGCAGCACTCCCTTGCGAGTCAGGCTATTTGTCAGTCGATGTAGCAGCACTCCCTTGCGAATCAGGCTATAACATAGTCGATATAGCAACACTCGGCGCATGATTTATAGTAAAAAAAACAAAAATAAAAACATTTTATTAAAAAAAACAAAAATAAAAACATTGTTTATATTGTTAAAAACATTCAGAATGTTTTAAAAACATTCTGGTCAATTAAGTTTGCGTTTTTGCGGCTTTTTTAAAAAACGAATAATTTGTAATTAAATTAATGGTTTTTACTTTCTGACAACACGCAAATGTTGGACGAAAGTCAAAAGTAATTAAAAGTGACGTATGTGTTGGCGTTTTTCCTTCCACTCTTTCCAAAGACAACAAACTATAGATCTATATATATATATATATATATATATATATATATATATATATATATATATATATATATATATATATATATATATATATATATATATATATATATATATATATATATATATATATATATATATATATATATATATATGGTATGGTTTTTTCTGTAAAAAAAAGAAAAAAATACCTTAAACCCTTAGTTGATGTAGCAGCAACACTCTGGTTTGTTTCCCCTATATCAGTTGATGTAATTTTTATAAGACTAATTAGTTCATTTAATAATTTTAAGTTTTTAATGGTTCCAATAAAGACTATTGAAACCTTTTTCAGAATCTCTGATTATGTTGTATTAATATTTAATTAATTTTAATAGATTTATAATAAGTTAAGTTTATAAAATTCAGTAAAATTGCATATTGTTAAAAAACATTTTAAAAAGTCTCTGTTGAAATAAAGTGTTAAATGTGGTTGAAATAAAATTAAATGTGGTTGAAATAAAATTAAATGTGTGTTAAATGTGGTTGAAATAAAATGTTAAATGTTACTTCAAACTACACTAAAATCTCTCTGACACTTCCCATGATTTTTTAACACTTTCCATGGTTCTCCAACACTTTCCATGATTCTCCAACACTCTCCATGATTCTTCCACACTTTTCATGATTCTCCAACACTTTTCATGATTCTCTCACACTTTTCATGATTATTACATTATTATTAAACTAATATTAGAACATTGTATTATATTTTTTTTATTTGATTTATTTTTATTGTATTTTCAGAATTTTCTGATGCTAGTTATGATATACTCTTGAAAGCTCTAATGATTGGAGAGTCTGGAGTGGGAAAAACTGCTTTTGTTACTCGTTACCAGGATCCACTAAAAAAACTACCAATGAGATTTCTTCCAACATTGGGTTTGTTTCTTTTTTAGTTACTTGATGTTTTTTTTAAGTTCAATGTCATGCTATAAATTATGTAAATCACTTTTGAATCAATAAATTAAGGTAGGAAACTCTAATGTTCTTTCTGAGCAATAAAGTTTATTAATGGGTTATTCCATATGAAATTATCCATATCACTCTTGTATCTCAGAACTGGTTCATATTTACTTTACATGCAAGTCATTATAAATAAATAAAAACTGCACAAATTTTAACTAAAAGTACACATCAGTCTGCATCAAATTTTCTAAAAGTGTTATTATTAAGGATTATAAAAATAGCATTCTCAAGAAATTTAATAATAACACTCTCAGGGCTTGATAGTTTCAAAAAATGTCTCATTTATCCAATTTTTATTCTAAAATATTGACTTGTAAATTATTGCTTTTTGGAGCTTAAATGGAGGCTGTCACCTAAAATCCTGTTAAAAATTTTAATTATATACAATAACTTTGTCTTGGGCTACTGAAAAATAATGTACTCAAAAATATCTTTTCAGATTTTTTTTTTAAATAAATTTAGCAACCATTAAACTCTCTTGTATTGATTATAGTTTTTATGATTACTTAAGAATTTGTTAATAAAATAAATTTGCTCTTCTGTTCAGGAGAGCAAATTTATTTCCTGAACAGAAGAGTCTCTACAAATAATTTTACTATTTGTTACAAACAATTTTAAATTTGTTTTCAAATGTTTGCTGCTCAAGAGATTTTTGAATAAAATTTCGAATTTGTTATTTTTAATAACCAAAGCTATTTTACAACTGCAACAAAATATTTTGTTTGAAACAAAAACATTTTGAAAACTCAAAATGTTTTCATTTTGTTGTACATTAAGTTGTATTTTAGAAATACAACATTAAGTTGTATTCTAAAATACAACATTAAGTTGTATTTTAGAAATACAACATTAAGTTGTATTTTAGAAATACAACATTAAGTTGTATTTTAGAAATACAACATTAAGTTGTATTTTAGAAATACAACATTAAGTTGTATTTTAGAAATACAACATTAAGTTGTATTTTAGAAATACAACATTAAGTTGTATTTTAGAAATACAACATTAAGTTGTATTTTAGAAATACAACATGAAGTTCTATTTTAGAAATAAACATTAAGTTCTATTTTAGAAATAATTTTTCATTATTAGTTCATTTAATTTAAAAATAAACTGGGGGAGAAAGAAATATGCAGGAGATCCCTCCCAGGTTTATTAACATTAAAATTAGAAACATAAAGTTGAAGTTTTGTAATATATTATTTAGCAATTAGGTTTGGGCTGAGGATTGATATTTTAAAGTTAAGCAAAAGTATATTTTTTCAAAAGGTTACACTTTGCTTTTTTCTGTTATCTTAAACAATGATATTGAGAAATTTATTTTTTTTATTTTTTTTTAGTTGGTAAATAAAGAATAATTATGTTAAATATGAATAAATGTGACAGAAGAATTCTTAACATTAATTGCCATAAAAATTGTTCAATAAAGTGTTTTTATTGTTAATATTTCATTTTATCATAATATTTTTGTCGAGAGAAATAATAAAGCAGTTTTTTTGCAACACGCAAGGAAAGTAAAAAATAACAGTGTAAAAAGCGTGAATTTGCAGCAAATGTTACAAAAAATAAGTAGAAACTGATGAAAATTTTACAAAAAAAGTGGGGAAAAACTGAACAAAAAAACAACATTTAACAAAAAAAAGTGAGAAAACGTATAAGTTGATCACAGACATCAAACATAAATCGTATAAGTTTAGATATACTCACAATTATATACTTACAATTAATAAATTACAAAAAATACATACAATTCTAGGCCTAACCAAACTAGAAGATAGACGAGTTAGAAATGATTTAATTCAAAAATATAAGATTGCACATAGTTGAGAAAATTGAGTTTGTTGTGCCTTAAATCTACGTGCAAAGGCTTTTCCAGTTTAACCTTCGTGGCAATAGCTTAAGACTAGCTTAACCATTAGTCAAGAACTGTGTCGAAAGAGAAAAGTTCTTCACAAATCGCGTAGTCAACGCATGGAATGCGTTTACGATCAAGCATTGTTAACTCTTTTTCAACCGACGCATTCAAAAGTTGGTTTGGCGCACTAACAGTATAAGTATAAATACATTGTGTGTCCAATATTTGTCAGCATAGTGGAGCCTGGTGCTGCACTCTTCATCAATATATTATAAACATTTTATTCTTCATGGAATAAAATTTTTATAAATACTATTAATTTCTGAATAAACAAATTAAAAAAAAAAAGTTTGATACCTCTATTAAATTTTTCGGGATTTTATCAGTCTTCAGTGAAGCAAAAGTTTGAGTATACTATAGACAGTGTTGCAAAAATGGTGTCATTAACATATAATATTGAAGACACTTCTTTAACAACAGAAATGAACATTTAAAATAAGAACATAAACAAAGATCATGATCATATTAATGTATGAAATCAAAATAAGAGAATTCAACTAACTTTATTTGAATCAACTCAATTTGGTGTAAAGTGCAAATGTTAACACTTAAACCAGAATCATATGAAAAATATAAAATTACTTTAAAGTTTCTGAGTATCTTATTTGAATAAATAATGGATGAACAAGGAATTTTTTGATTGCCAAAAAAAATTTGAAACCCCATCAGACACATTTACTAAAATACAGTTTCTCAGCAATGCAATTATATGAAATATAAGTTATGAGAATTTTATGGTTTTTACTGTTTTTTCTCTTGAAAATGCTAAATGTATGCTGCACAGGTCTGACATTTTCTATTATTCAAGCATTTACAACTTGCAAGAGTTTGTAGACCATGAGCTAAAAGATTTATCATTCAAGCAATGGCAGAGTACAGTTTGTATGACTCTACTGTTACCTTCATTGCTACTAAATGAAATTAATGATTTCTTATGTGACAACATTGACAAACTTACCACACATTCATATATTGAATATATATTGGTGGGAGTTGGAAGTTGCCCCTCTTGCTTCCTAAACTAGTCAGTCCTAAATAATATTATAAATTTATTAATAAATTTATAATATTATTTAGGGCTGACTATTAATTAAAAATGTATTAAAAGATATTTCAATGCCTATTATTATAAAATTGTTAAAATATTCAGAAAAGATGTTTTTTTTTAATACATAATTTCATTAGTTTGATCGAGTATTAGATAAATAAAGTAAAACAAATAAAGATAAAGTAATAATAAGTAAACAATTTTTTTTCCATGGATGGTAATAAAGTAATAAACTTTTTTCTATGGATTTTAGTTGACAGGAAGGTGGGGCATTTTTGCTTCAAAATTTGGTAATTTACAAAATAATTTGCAACAGTTTACACAATTGATAGTTTACATTTTCAAATTAAGTTAAATAAGTAAGGCATCTTGAAACTATCAAGTCCCTAGAGTGCTAATTTTGAATTTCAGCTTATTACTAAAATGCTAAATCAGCAAATGTACCAAAAACTTAAATTCATTGATTATTGATGAGTTATTGATGAGTTTAAGTTCAACAACTTCAACTTCAATACACTTTTAAGTTAAATAACTAAGCACGCAACATAAAAAAGTAATAATGTTTTAGCATGGTTTTTTTACATGCGATTACAAAAGTATTTCAAATTTCAGATAAAATGAATCTATTTATAATTACTTTTAAAAAAACCATGCTAAAACATTGCTTTCTTTAAAAGCGCGCTTATTTTTTTTAATTTTCTTATTTTTAAAGTGAAGTAATGTTTGTCTGCATACTAAAGATTTTTTAAGTTTTGCTAAAATATATATAATCTAATCTAGTATATGTATATATATATATATATATATATATATATATATATATATATATATATATATATATATATATATATATATATATATGTATGTATGTATGTATGTATGTATGTGTATATATATATGTGTGTGTGTATATATATATATAAATATATATATATACACACACATATATATATATATATACAATATAATTTTATTCATTTTTTATTCATTTGGCAACCATAACAATATGATTTTTAACCATAACTTTTATTATTAAATACTTAATATTATAAATATAATATTATCAATATTAAGTATTTAATAATAACTTAATACAATAACTTATTAAATACTTAATCGGATATTATATTTTTTTAAGGTTTAAAAAAAGAAAAGTCAAAACAACTTTTATTTAATTTTTAGTTCCCTTTTTTTTTATTTCTTCAAGTTATACGTTTGTTTATAAGTAAATAAACTTAAAGAACTATAAAGAGAAAAATTTGCTATTTTGTATTAATGGATAAAAGTTTTATAGTCGTAAGGTTGTTGCATATTAGTTATCATTAATTTGCGCGCACTTTGCAAATGCATTAAAAATTGTTTTGAAATAATAAAAAATTGATAAAATTCAATAAGCATCTTTGTTATATATAATAACTTATTAACTAGAATAAAGTTATTTGAAAATAAAACTTCCTTTAATTTAATAAAAAAAATTTTTGAATAAAAAAAATTATTTGAAAATAAAACTCGCTTATTTGTAGGGTTGACAGACGTCCAGCTTTTACGAAAGAGAGCACAGTAAAAAAATTTATTTTTACAGGTAAGGCGCTGTATGCTCCTCCGTAAAAGCTGGATGTCTTGCAACCCTACTTATCTGACATATTAAATTGAATTAGATATGGCCTATTAAAAGTGTACAGCCTAATATTCAGCATTTTTGCCAAAAAAATAGAAAGCCATTAAAAAAATAAAAACGCTATAAAATCAAAACAAACAAAGGAATAAGAAACATTTTTATTTTTGCAACTACTTTTTGTTCCGATAGAAATAAATTTTCTAACAGAAATAACTTTTTTTTTCAATAGAAATAAATTTTTATTTAATAAAAATTGACTTTGCTCAAATAATGTAGTATTATTTATATATTTTGTTATTCCACATTAATAAAAACATCTTATGTTAACTTTATATTTATATCAACTCTAAAAAAAGATAACGCTATAGACTAACTATAATATCCACACAGTGTTTATTAGTAATTACTTTTTTTTTAATATTACAATATATATTAGTTATATATGTAAAATATATTACTGTAATATATTACTGGCTTGTTAGAGATTTATTCACAGTATCAGATGCTCAGAACAAAGTAAGTTTTTATTAAGCAAACTAAATAAAAAACAAACTTAGCAGTTGTTCAGAATGACAAAACAGTATTGATAATAACATTAAAAGTAAAATATAAAATTGAAAAAGATTTACCATCATAAATTGTCAATATATTGTTTAACTGTTAACATTTACTAAACCATTTTTTAATTTTTTGCTATATAACCTGATATATATTAGATGCATTCTCTACTACTTCTGACAGAGATATCTTCAAAGGGGATGACTGGAGTCAAAAATTTGTTGAAAAAATATTTTTAGTTGTTAACTTATTTGATATCATCATTAAATAAACTTTTAATTTTAGTAACTCATTCAGAGCACAAAACATTTCAAATCAAAACATCTTTTAAGAAACCAAAAGTTAATGCCACTCATCTATTGATGCTGTCTAAACTTACTCACAATTATAATCATAACTCAAAAGATCTTTAATTAAAAAGAACTATTTAACTACTGCAACTGAGCAGAAAGATTTAGATTTTTATCTACAATGCCATAGCTAATTAAAGTTTAGGTTTTTATTATTTTGTTTAAATTTTCCTGGATTTAATACTTTTTTTGTAAGTTTTGAGGTTTTATATAAATCTGCTGTTAAAATAATTTCCTGTTTAACTGTAGCATCATCTTTGAATTTAGTATACCCAAATGGCAGAAGTCTGGATAATTTATCACATTTTAAAGTAAATCCACAACTCCATAAAATAAACTTTTTTAAAGCCATTTTTATCTATTGATAGCAATCCATTAAATATTTTAAAATTACTCGCATGATAATTGTACACTAAGCTTGCACACCAAAAGCACTGTTTAAAAAAAATAGTCAAAGTTTCAATGGTTTCATTTCTCAATCAATTACTATCAATTTTTATAACTGAGGTAATTAATCTAATATATGTATATATATATATATATATATATATATATATATATATATATATATATATATATATATATATATATATATATATATATATATAAAATATATATATATATATATATATATATATATATATATAATATATATATATATATATATATATATATATATATATATATATATATATATATATATATATAATCAATTTTTATAACTTAGGTAATTTTTATTATGTACGGAATGTTCTTATTATTTAATGAATGTTTTTTAAAAATTTCTATTGTATTATTTATATACCATTTATGTATACCATTTTCAAAAAGTTCAGACCTGTTTCACCAGAGTATTTTGTATATTTCTGTATATGCATTTCTTCAAATGTTAAGCAGATATCTTGCAACATTTGGGTCACTTTTAAGTAATAATTTTGCATATTGTATTGTACCAATATTACCAAATTGTATTTTCAATAAAGAAAGCAGTGGAAAATCTTTCAAAAGAATTTTTAATGGTGATATAATGTATGCTTTATTTTTTTTTTGTTTGTAAGTTATTCAAAAACCAAAACAAACCAAAAAAAAAAAGATTCTGCCTGATTTTGTACATAAGTAGCAAATTGTTCAAACATACATATGCAAGACATTTTTATGACTATAAAAATACACTGTGTAAAGATAATAGACAATTCTTATAAAATATTTTCATATCTCTGCAACTTGTATAATAATCTCAATAACTTCTGGTATGTAAACAATATCTTGTGGTATTAAATAACTCAATATGTGGTATTAAGTATTTCAATAACTTCTAGTATTGAACAATAACTTGTGAAATACAACATGGTAATTAAGTTTTAACATTTGGTAGCTACATACCTTACCAGCAATGTATTTAAAATTGTATGCTCAATATTTTTTTAGTATTTACAATGTTAAACATTCTGGAACAGAAATGACCAGATGACTAATTACAAGAATCTCATAAATACATAATTATTTGTAATAGTTATTTGCCCGTGACACTTGGATGTAGAGTAGGTATTGTCTATAATCTTTTGATAAGCAGGATATTTTAGCATGCTATCCTTGTTTTATTAGGCAGAATCTTTTAACCAGTTCTCATTGTTTTATTTCTGGTTTTTGCATCCATTTAAAACAAACATGACATCCATTTAAAACAACCATGACATTCATTTAAAACATCTTGACAATTAATTAAAACAATCATGATTTTCCATTAAAACATTTACATCTCAACGTTCTATATTATTCAAAAAAAAGTTTTTCTTTATATATTTATTTATCTAATATTATATAAATTTATTTTTAATAATATTATATTAATTTATTTTAATTTAATGGAATTTATTTTAATTTTAAATGGATGCCATATTTGTTTTAAATGGATCCAAAACCCGGTAAGGCGTACACATATGTATGCATATTTATTAAGTTTCAATTATTCCATGCTGTTTAGGTACACATTTTTTACATGGTCTTATCTTATTGGGAAAACAACCATAACATTCATTTAAAACATCCATGACGATCAACACCTTTTTATTATATAATATTTATTTTGTCTATATCAGTGACTGCGCGTTTAGCTGCTTTGGATAAAGCGTTCTCTTCATACTCGGAAATACTCTGGTTCAAATCTCCATTTGGACAATTTTACTTTTTTTTCTTTAATATCTTATTGTTCGTATATTTGCTGTGACACCATTCCCCTATTCTTTTTTTATAGAATACACATCTCTCAACATCAAGACTCTCATGATATTTTTTAAGTAAGGCGTACACACATACTAGGTTTTTCACCCATTTAAAACAAATATGGCATCCATTAAATATAAAATTAAAATAAATTAATATAATATTAATAAAAATAAATTTATATAATATTAGATAACTAAATATATAAAAAAAATCTTTTTTTTTTTTGAATAATATAGAGCGTTGAGATTGCGCATGCTTTAAATGTTTTAATTGAAAATCACAATTGTTTTAGTTGATTGTCACGATGCTTTAAATGAATGTCAGGGTTGTTTTAAATGAATTTAATGGTTGTTTTAAATGGATGTCACGTTTGTTTTAAATGGATACAAAAACCCGTAAGCAGGATCTTATAGCCTGCTTTCCTTGTTTTGATATTTTTGATATTTGCTTGAAAATGTTTTGGAAATATAACAGATGAGTTAGTTGGCATACAGTTTAGCATATTTACAAATAACTTTATCATTTAAACTTTTTATGATTCGTAAGTAATCATTGATATTGACAAAACTTTTTGTAACTTTTTATGGTTTGTAATTTTTATTGACATTAAATGAAAATACTGTCACTACATCTTGTTTAAAATTGTTTAATAAATAGCCAACAAGACAACACCCAACAAGACAACATTCAATATTTGTTGTTCTATTAACAGAACTTTTAGTTTATTTCATACTTTCATCCAAAACCGTAAAAAATTGGCCTATTTTTTTTGGCAAAAATGCAGAATACTAGGATGTATGCTTTAAGTAGGCCATAAATTAGATGTTCATCAATAAATAAAGATACGAACATCAACGTTCATTTAAAAAAAACAATTTCTCATGCCCTGTTAGCATTCATAGCCGGTTTTTTGTGATATTTTAATGATTAGAATTCATAGCTGGTTTTTTGTGGTTTTTTTATAAATTTCTTACTCTTTTTAAAAACTTATTTGGTTCAAATGATTGAATTGATTCAAAAATCATATAAATTAATTTGTTTTTTGTGTTAATATACTGCCATAAAGAATTACTGTGTATTTTGTTAACTGTAGGCATTGACTATATCAAGATTGATCAAATTATTGATGGAATAAAAGTAAGAACACAATTATGGTAAGATTTTTTTTTTTTCATTACTTTAAATATCAAATTAAGTTTGACTACTAAAATGTTTTTTAATTTTGTTTAAAATCATAGAATTTAAAACTATTTAATGTTGCTATATACTAATGTTATAGAATTTTTTATTTTACTGCTGGTTTTTTTAAATATAAAGTAATTTTGATTTTTTCTTTGAAATTTGGAAACTTCATTGTCTATAAAAAATAAATTAAAAAAAATTTCAATTATTTGATTTTTTTTTTAATTCTTAATTTGTATTTACATTTTTTTATTGTTAAAATGTCAGCAAGTTAAAATTTTTAATATTGAGAAAATATAAATTGGTGTGATCAGTGATTTTGTTGTGATCAGCAAAGATTTATTTAGCTTTGCTAAATAAATCTTTTTAAAAAAAGATTTATTTAGCAAAGTTCCTATTTGTTATAAAAATTATGGTTGATGCAGTGTTAGAATATGATTGATGCAATGTTAGAACACATTTGGTGCAGTGTTAGAACAGGTTTGATGCAGTGTTAAAACACTTTTACAAAGAGTTTCATTTCTAGCAAAATGAAAAGGGAAATAAAAGTACTATTGGTTTCAATTAGCAAAATCTTTTACAAAAAAAATAAAAATTTGATTATTAAACTAAATTTAGAAATAGACATGCTTAAATAAAACCTTTAAAATTCTTTCCCCATAAGTACATCTATATGCCAAATATTTTTGTTATAGTTAGTTCATTAATATTAAATTTAACAAAAATTCAAATAAAAAACATTGCAACAGCTTTAATTGAATACTAAAAATTGGGTACTTTTCTCTAATTCTTATTTCAAAAGCTACTTGCAAAATATTATTAGGGTAGAAAGGAAAGATTTCTGTTGATCTGAATCCTAATATGGTATTTACTGTTGTAGTGCTGCACAGCGATGCTTCAGTAAATAACAGCAGAAACTACAGTTTTGACAGTGATCATCCAGAAATTATCTGTACTCATGTTTCGAATTTTTACTTGATGCAAGTAGCGCGATTGTTACTTTAATCAAGTTTTTTTTTACAATTTAAATATTTGCTTTTTTTGTTTCATTTTTTCATTTCATCATTCACATTCTCATTAAAACATTCTCATTAGAGTAGTTTACAGTAATTACTAAGCACAATCACAACACATATAACCTCAATATGGAAAATCGAAAATAAACCTGTGGCGTTATTGGCTGTAGTAACATATTTTATGTAAAACAGGTTTTTTTAATTTACATTGTGACCATTGGTTATTTTCACTTATCCAATATGGTATTACACATGAACAAACAAAAATAGCAAAAAAAAACAATAATTGATTTGAACAATAGTAAATAAAGTTGATACTTAATCACTGATTAAAAAAAATATCGGTCCAAAATCACTCTCTTTACACTGTATAGAATAAGTATTAATGAATCAAAATGACTATAAAATGGACAACAGTTCATTTCAAAAAATATAATTTAGTAACTCAGAAATGGTTTATCTAAGGAGTCCTGACATTGGTTTCTGATTGGCGCCACTTTGAAAAATGAAATGGCGTTATAAGCCACAGCATTATTAGACTACTTTACCCTATATATAGACACAGACACTGTTTTCCGTAACATAAGGAAAATTCCAAAAATTTTAACATTAAATAGATATTTAATAGAACTATAGCAGGTAACATTTATATTTCCGAGTTAATTTTTATATTGGTGTTTCTTTAAAGTGTATTCTTTATAATAAGAAATTTGCATTATTTTTTTTTTTTTCATGGTTTCCTTGGGAAAGCCAGTGGACCATGTCCACAGACATGGACCACTGTGCTGTGTTTAAAAATTAAGTAAATTAATTAATAGTAAAAAAAAAATTATCTTTTGCTTTACTTTAATAGGGATACAGTGGGGCAAGAAAGGTTTAGAACAATTACCAAAAACTATTTCAGAGGAGCAAAGGTTATCTATAGTGTTTCTGTTATTATTTTTTATTTTACATTCTAGGAACCTTTCTTTAAGTTAAAATAATTTTAGGGCGTGCTGTTGTTGTTTGATGTAACAGACCGTAATTCATTCAATAGAGTTCAGGAGTGGGTTTTATGTTTAAAACAGGTAGGACCAAACATGACATTATGGTATTGCTTTTTTGAATATATTTCAAGATTTTATATCTAATTTTTTAGGTGGAATGATTTTTATTTTCAAAATTTTATATATTTTGGTTTAGTTTAAATTAGAAAATGAGGAACTTTTTTTGGTTGGCAACAAAATTGATCTTGATGGTAGAATAATTCCTTATGAAGAAGGTAAACAGGTAGAGAAACTTTAAATGAATAAAAAATAACCTGAAAACTTGTTGTTACAATAGCAAACTTTATACTACTTTTTTTATAGAAAACTTTTTCAGAAAACTTATTGCTTTTAGTTATTTTCTGTAACTTCTTGCAAACTTCTCCTTGCAAATATTCTCTTTTAACTTATTGCAAACCTTATTTTGCAAATTAATTTTGCTATTTTTTTATTTATGAAGTAAATTTTATTGAGTAAACAATAATAAAAGTTTACTGTTTGTATTAACAAAACTTATATTTTGTAAAAGTTGCATATTTTGTAAAAAGAAATAGTTTCATAAAACTTAGTAATTTCGTAAGACTTACATATTTCGTAAAAAGAAATAATTTTGTAAAAATTACATATTTGGTAAAAAGAAATAATTTCATAAAAATTTGGGAAACCTTTTGTTTTAAGTTTGCTGCTGTAAAATTTCTTTTTGATTTTTACTTATAAAAAAATGTTGAAAATTCTTCAGATGTTTTTGATATTTAATTATTTTATATTTCTGTTTGATATATGATTTCTTGTCAGCTGAAGTAAATTTTTTTCAAAATTTATATAACTTCACATATACAAATAAGTAGATGCATGCTCGGTGTAGTTAAGGATATTTTAAAATATTATAGCGTCTGTATGACTGCGACATATTTCTTGTTGACTGCGACATATTTCCGTTAAACGATCAGATCAGTGAATTATAAAAAAAATTTAAAATCACAATCGCTTGTCCAAATTATAATAAGATTTTAAGTATGTTTTTTAGGTGAAATAAACATCGGCGTTTAATAATATGATCTGTTCTGATCATTTATTGGTAATTTTTCTTAATTATAAATTTTTCTTCAAAATGGTGTTCTTTAGATTCAATATTAGGGGTAGTAAAAAGGTTTTAAAAATTATATATAAAAAAGAAAAGTTTCTTTAAATATTAAAAAAACCTGAAACAAAATAAATTATAACATCTAAAGCTCTTGTTTGGACATAATACACTGATAAAATCATGCTTAATTCCAAATAAGATTTTGAATAATTTGCTAATACTAATTCCAAATAAGATTTTGAATAATTTTAACAACTAATTATGATTGTTAACAACTAATTATAATTTTGATTCAATTTTAAAATACAAAAAGCATTTACTTTGATAATTAAATAAAATAATTTATAATATAGTCAATTACTAACCCTTTTTCCAGCTAATTTCAGTATCATTTTGTAAATAATTTTTTTATAATTTTTAAAAATATACTCAAAAAAAATTATTTTTTTGAGTATATTTTTATTCAAAATGGGGCATACATTTCAATAAAAATTTTTATCAAAAATCTTAAAATGGAAAAAATCTCAAAAAATTTTTTAATACAGTATTATTTTACTAACTGTCATGACCCGTAAAATACGGGTCTTGGTAAATTCGTTTGTTTATGCGACACAACGGTCGCAAAAAGTGACCAACGGAGCCGTCCAGTCACGTAGATCTGGGAGATGTGAAAATAGAAGTAGATTGTAGATGATGTCATTGGGTGAGAATCATAAATGAATGTAAAGACTATTTTGTAGGAGGATGAAAATTTTAGGACTCAGGGATTAGGTGAACTCACGCTCTAGTCAGACTCAGGGATTAGGTGAACTCACGCTCTAGTCATACTAAACAAATGATAAAACAATGGTCTATGAGTAAACAAGTCAATATCGATCCGCTGGTTCATTAAAGGCAACCATGGCTAAAATTATCTTCTGTAAACTTTTATTAAAAAAAAAAAAAAAACAGAATTGGACCTTATTATTTTTTTCTTTAATAAGTTTCTATTCATTTTTTTTAGGCCATCTGCAGCTTATTAGCTTATAAAGACTCTTGCCCTGTTAATTTTAAAGAAAATTAAAGTTTTCTTGTTAACTCTTTTCTATAAGAAAGAAAGTTGTCTCTTTAATGCGTATTAAACACATTAAAACCTTCAACTCTATCAAGACAAAAGGATTTAAACCCATGCAAAGCACTTCAACCACTTTGGCATGCTATAATATTAAATTTTAACACTGTTTAATAAACCAATGACTTATTAAACTTTATAAAACGGCATATAAATGCTTTATAAAAATGCATACAAATGAAAATTAAGCAAATATTGCCACAATAAAATTTTCAATTAAAAGTAAATCTGTAACATTTGATATAATTTAAAATAATTTACATAATTTGAAGTTTATGTTAGATATTTGCATAGACTTTTGTTTACACAGATAAAATAGGAATCATGATGGATTGTGGTTTCTAAGAAATGCCTTATAGCTTTGTAAAATTAAAGATATTTTTATTTACACATTTATTAACAAATTAACAAAACTTAACAATTTTTAACAGTTTTCAATTGTATGTCTATATTAAATAAACATGTCATCTAATTAATCTAAAAAAATTGAATTAAAAAAGGGAAAAATACACCACATTTATTAACTGGAAATCAATTTATACATATCATTTATTCTTGTCATGATAAGAAGCCAACAATCTCTGATTGCTTGGAGGGGGCATTTGAGCTTGAGAAGGATCTCACTTCTGCTACAGCATGGGGCTCACAGTGGCTGGTGAACTTTAATTCAGATAAAACTCAATTTTTTTCAGCCAATCGTTATCGCAATAATTAGGATCTTCCTATATTTATAAACAGTAATGTACTCAATGAGTCATCTACCATTCACCTTCTAAGATTAACTCTTACTTCCGATCTTTCTTGGAAACCGTATATCAAATCCGTTACAAAATTAGCATTTGCTAAGGTTGCATCTCTTTATTGAGCTTGACGCTTTTTTACTCCGGATTCTATTCTCTATCTCTATAAATCTCAAATCCGTCCTTGTATGGAATACTGTTGCCATATCTGGGGTGGATGAGATATGGGCCCTCTATTTGATCTGCAATAAGCTGAAAAAGCATTGTAAGATATGTCTAAAATAAAAAAAAATTAAGGTATGATAAAAGAAGTAAAAACATTAAAGATTAACACTACAAACCAGTTAACCTGTTGCTGATGCTTGATGCTGTTGCTGATGCTGACAAAATATTGTAAGCATTTAATAAATAAAAAAAAGTAATTAAAAAGAGTAATTATAAATTTTTTACAGATAAAAACTCTTAAATAAAGCAAATTGAAAAAAATTATGTCTGCTCAGCAAGTGCTGCTAGCATAGAATGGTTAAATGTAATCCTCTATCATAAAATCCCTTTCATTACTTTGAAATGTATTTAATGCAAGATTTGCAGTAAATAAGTAAATACAAAACTAATAATAGAAAACCTTGATAAACAATCATATATTTGCTTCAAGTGAAGAAACTTGGAAATATTACAATTTCTTGAACTATTTTAATTTTTTTTATATATTTGATATTCTAAAGAAAAAAGGTCAATGATGCAATGCAGAAAAATTAAAATGTGTGTATGTATGTATGTATATGTATGTATATATATGTGTATATATATATATATATATATATATATATTCATATATGTGTATATATATATATATATATATATATATATATATATACATATACATATACATATATACATATATGCATATATACATATATATATATATATATATATATATATATATATATATATATATATATATATATATATATACACATATACATATATACATATACATATACATATACACTGGCGAGTAAAAAAAAGTGAACAGTACAATATTTCAGTAAATTATGTATTATTAATCAATTGACAAAATCAAAATCAACCCCAAACCATAATCTTGGAATTATGGTTTGGGGTTGTTTTTCTGCCAAAGGTGTGGGCAGATTGCATAGAGTCAAAGATGGATTACGAATAAATTCCAAAGAATACATTAGTATTCTACAAAAGTCTTTGCTTCCCACACTGGAAGAATTAGAAGAGGATGAAATTAAATTTCAACATGACAATGCTCCTTGCCATACGTCTAAACAAGTTAAAAAATGGCTCAAGGATAACAATATCTTCCTTTTTGAAAATTGGCCTGCCCAAAGTCCAGACCTTAATCCCATTGAAAATTTGTGGGACTATATGGATAAAGAGGTCCATAGAAATAATATTTCATCTTTGGATGATCTTTGGGCAGCCATAAAACAAGTTTGGGTTACGATACCTGACCGTTTGATAGCAAATTTAATTGAGTCGATGCCGCGTTGATTAAATGAAGTGATGAAAAATGGTGGTGGCCACACAAAATATTAATTTTTTTTTTCAAAATGAGTCGTATATATGTGTATGTATATGTATTTAACATAAGCGATATGTTATATTTTATGTATTATATTTTTAATTGATTAATAATACATAATTTACTGAAAAATTGTACTGTTCACTTTTTTTTGCTTGCCAGTGTATATGTATATATGCATATATGTATATGTGTATATATATATATATATATGTATATATGCATATATGTATATATGTATATATATATACATATCAATTTTTATTATTGAAAATTAATAAAAAAACAAAATTGTCTTGATAAATTTTTAAGAATTAAAATTTATAACAGTTTTTTTGTTTAAATGATAATATAGTACCAGGTTGCTTTATTCTTTTGAGTTAAACAGGTTATAGCCTAGGAGACAACAATGATCACAGCGCTTTAAGAAAGAAAAAAAAATTTTTAGATCATTAAAGTTATTTGAAGTTATGTGAAACAGATACAAATGAATAGAAAAAAAAAAGATATTGAGTGCTCCAAAACCAAAATATAACAAAATAAAATCAAGGCTATTTAAATACAGGTACAATAAATATATATATATATATATATACATATATATATATATATATATATATATATATATATATATATATATATATATATATATATATATATTTATAAACTACTGCATTATACTCTCACTATCAGATAATGGGCATTGACTTTCATTATTTTGAAATAGCAATGAAATAAGTATCAAGCTGATACTTATTTCATTGCTCAATATTTGGTGTTAGTCAATTATGGTTCTATTTTTCTTCTATAATCTCTATCAATGGCTGTGGCCGGAAAGCTGATAATTCTTTCTTTAATACTTTTGTCAGTAGCAATTTGAAATTGAACGAATACAACGTATTTCACATACTATTATTGTAAAATAATAAGCTTTTACTAGAATATTTGTTTAATAAAAGAAAATAGGATGTAGAATATAAAAATTGTGTCTTACCTATAATGACCTTTGTTTGCTTCCATGCATTGAGTATAACAAACATACTCTTTTACCAATTAGCTGTATTAAGATTGTTAGTTGATAAGCCGTTGTTGTTTGTAATCTTCTCCATTCAATTCAAGCAAGTTCATCTAAAATAAATAAAAAAACAAATGTAATATAATTGGTTATAAGAAAAGTTTCATGGTTCTTCACATGGGTATGTTTTAGACAGGTTTCCATAATGTGATATTTTTTATTAAAATATGACAAGGATAAATATAGTTTTGGTTTCTTTTGACAGTTTTATTAGTTAAGGATTGATATAGAATGCATTAAAGTCTTCTAACAACATGGTTGGATGCTTGTATACGCAGCCAATGATGATATTAGATTTTTTTGTGTTTACTGTTTCAATAAAAATGGATTCTAGTTCTTTTGCTTTATATATAATCAGATCATTTCTTGGTTTATATACAAATTTTTATTGATATACAATAGTACACCTCCAGCATGAGATTCAGTTGGCATTTGTTCATAGCAAAACCCATTAAGAGAGATGTTGGTAGAAGTAGTTTGGTTTTTTAAAAGTCTAGATTCAAATATTCCAATTATGTCATATTCACTTTTTGTAGATGTAGTAAATTTTCAAAAAGATTAATACTTTTTGTAAAAGAAGTAAGTTGAGATGAAGGATCTTAAAGGATAATTTGTTACTTGTAATATAATAAGATTATCAATATATCTTTGGATCTATTGGCATTTGATGTAGTGGTACTGTCAGTTTAATGAATACAATTTCATTATAGTCCCAAATATATGTATCCTAACTTGCCTATTTATTATGGGCAATAGTTAATTTTGTTTTTGGGGTTCAACTGTCAATGTTACCTCTATATTAGTTAACGTTAACAGTTGTATGTTTTATGCTGTAAATGTTAAATTTAAATCATAAGGGGTAAAATCATCATTGGAGTTTTGATAAACAAATAAAATAGAGATAACATTATTAATATATGACTTAGTTACTATACTAATTAAAAATTAGTATAGTAACTAAGTCAGGTAATTTATTTGATTCATTGCATGAATCAAATAAATTACCTGACTTAGTTACTATACTAATTTAAAAATAACATAAGGTTTATCCTTTACTACAGAAGTCATCAAATTAAAAAATTGTCGGTCTTATTACTAATTAAGCTGATAAAGCAAAGTTTTCGATCTTATTACTGATTAAGCAGGTATTAACAGATTATTAAGTTTTAAGAGTACCTCATTGCGTGGTCAAAAATAAATAAAGAGAAATATTAAAAGACCAAGTATGGTAAAAACTCTGTGTCAAAGGCGCAAGAATGGGTAACAGCAGCAGCGTTAAATTAAGTATTAATTATCTAAATCAATCAATTTAATAAATGCACAATTTACTGAATGCACAATTTACTGAATGCACAAAATAAAATTTGAAGATTTAATGAAAGTTAACATTATTAGAACATTTTTTGTTACTTTGAAAAGTTCTATAAAATTTTCAGTCTCTTATTCAAATTTAATCAAAAATTATTTAAATCATTTTTACTTCCTTTTTAATAATGTCAAAAATATTTATTGTTTTTATTAAGTTTCAAATTAAACAATACTTAGTTCATTTTTTTTTATAAATACGTTTTACAAAAATTATATTCATAAGTTTTTTATTATATTTTTAAATTTTTTACTATATTAAATTTTTTAGTTATTTTATATCATATTTAAAAAAAAAATTGTATGGTGGGGTGGGGTATGGTGGGGTGGGGTTTTTCAGAAGAAAGGGCTTAGTTAGAAGTTTTTTTTTTCTGTATGTTATAGGTGGTTAAAACATAGGTTATAGTTATGTTATAGGTGGTTTAAATTTTAATTAGCAGCTTACTAGGCAAATTCTTAAGTATATTTTTTTTATTCAAAATTTAAACTAAAATTTTTATAAAAATTCTTAAACATCAAAAAAAGTGTAATAAAAATGGGCTCTAACGTATAGAAAATGTTTTATCTGGATGAAAAGCTAGATAATTAGGTTTAATTGGTTTTAAGATGAAAAAGTATTTTTTTGAATTTACGACATAGTTGGGTGAGGTAACTTTAAGTTCTTTCTTAAACAAAATTTCATCATGCTATAGACTTTTTATAAATATTTTAAATTTCGAATTTAAAATTCGAATATAATATATTATATTGGAGA